>NC_137228.1:13421834-13449334 GCF_949987685.1 Ammodytes marinus
GTTGTCAAAATCAGTGAATATCTCCTCACGATCTGCTACCTGTCTGTACTGTGTGCGCTGAAAAAATATTCCAGTGTTCATACATAGCCTAGGCCATGTAAACTGGTATGTAAACAAAAGTGGGCCCTCCGTAGCGAGTAACATGCCTGTTTACAGAGCCTAGGCTGTGTATTAACACTGGATTTTTTAAGATGATTTTTGGGGAACTTGTGGATCCTAAAATAAAGCTGGAAGAGCAAGCATGCAGGTGAACAACTGCCCTTGTTTCACTCACAACACACTGTCTGTCTGTCTGTCTGTCTTTCTGTCTGTCTGTCTGTCTCTCTGTCTGTCTGTCTCTCTGCCTGCCTGCCTGCCTGCCTGCCTGCCTGCCTGCCTGCCTGCCTCTCTGTCTGTCTGTCTCTCTGTCTGTCTATCTGTCTGCCTCTCTGTCTGTCTATACAGCTAAGACTTCCCAGTCCTAAATCTATATTAAATGAAGCTCATGGTCCCTTCAGTAGAATCTCAAACCACATCTGTCTGTCTGTCTCTGTCTGTCTGTCTGCCTGCCTGCCTGTCTGTGTGCCTGTCTGTCTGTCTGCCTGCCTGCCTGTCTGTGTGCCTGTCTGTCTGTCTGTCTGTCGTAGAGTCTTAAACCTCATCCTTCAGTCTGCCTGTCGTCGGCCATATTGCCTCTAACCAGAAACGATGGAGCAGAACTAAACGCCTGTCGTCAAGCCAACGATCTGTCACAACTCTTTCTACAGACACACGGACTCTCTCTCTCTCACCCTATCTACCTACCTATCTACCTATCTATCTACCTATCTATCTATCTATCTATCTATCTATCTATCTATCTATCTATCTATCTATCTATCTATCTATCTACTGCATAAACACTGCTTTTCTGTGAATTTCAGACATTTTAAGTTTATGATCAGATCCAAGGCGACTTCCAATGAGTTACAGATTTGAATAGCTGCATACATACAGCTCCGGAAAAAATTAAGAGACAACTCCGAATGTTCAGTGTCTTTCGTTTTACTATTTATAGGCACATGTTTGAGTAGAATGAACACTTTGGTTTTATAATATAAACTACTGACAACATTTCTACCAAATTCACAATAAAAATATTGTAATTTAGAGCATTTTCAAGAAGTTATGTAGAGATGAAGATTTAATAAAAATCCAGACTTTCAGATAGATTATCTACGGGGCTGTACATCAATAAATATGATCAATAAATAATCAATAAATGATTGTAGATTGTGTTTAGACTTTGAGGTTTTACCATTTAAATCTCAACTGATAAGAGGAGTTAAAACAAATTAGAAAAATAAATAGCTATTGGTGAATTCTTACTTTATTATTGAAATATCTCCTGTTATTATCAATGGCTTAGGTCAGATTTAAAGGGAGAACACATTGCAAAACAAACAACCCTATGTAGTGATGGCCTGGCCCTTAACCAAGTGAATTATGGTGAAGGGGTGAATTTGAACTCTTTCTTTCTATCTATCTTTCCCACACTGGTGTCTGTGTGTGTGTGCGTGCGCTCTGTCTGAAAGGCCCTTAGGACACATTACAACTATAACATGTTACTATATAACTATATCATTCTGACCGACCAACACACACACACACACACACACACACACACACACACACACACACACACACACACACACACACACACACACACACACACACACACACACACACACACACACACACACACACACACACACACACACACACACACACACACACACACACACACACACACACACACACACACACACACACACACAAAGCCACTAACAAGGTTAACAGACCCAATAGAGTTAATTTAACTTGTTACAAAGGGAGAGAAAAGTCAGACGGTTCTGGTTAGAAGAAGTTGAAAGGCGTTTTCCACAGACAACTCGTTCATTCATTCAGATATCCGTTAACAGAATCACACACACAGAAAACTAGACACACACACACACACACACACACACACACATTAACACAAACACGCACTAAGAGGCACTAACATGATTTGAGCCACCGTCTATTTGCATCCTTGAAGCTGTGATAATTACATAGCGAGTCATTTCCCAAACATTTAAGGTTTAAGATAAGATTTGATTTAAACAGGTTGGCTAGACTGTACTATAAACACTGAGTAAACCAGACCCAATGTAACTATAAGGTTAAAACGTTTAGGAGCTTTAAAGGTGTAGTCAGTGATTCTGGAGAACGCTTGATGTCAAAATCACTTTTTCGGCAAAATCAGTGAATATCTCCTCATGATCCACTACCTGTCTGTACTGTTTGTGTTTGTGTGTGTGTGTGTGTGTGTGTGTGTGTGTGTGTGTGTGTGTGTGTGTGTGTGTGTGTGCTGAAAACAATTCTAGTATTAATCCACAGCCTAGACTCTGTAAACTGGCATGTAAATACAAAGAGGGCCCCCACCGTAGCTAGCAACATGCCCATTTACAAAGCCTATAGGTTGTGTATTAACACTTGATTTTTACTATCACACACACACAGTGGATCATAAGGAAATATCCACTGATTTTGACAACAAGAGTTCTCCGGAATCACTGACTTCACCTTCGAGTATTTCTTTAAAGCAAATACTCTGGAACTCTAACTTGAAAAACAATGTGTCCAGGAGTATCTAGACCATCTATTTGTGTCCACCATTGGTTCTAACCCGCTATAGTCATCTGTGAATATAGTGATAATGAAATAACAGTGTTTCTGAGCTGTTCGTCTGCACTGTTGAACTGGTGTCTGTCGCCTATAATCCTTTGGGTTTGCCGCAGCAGCGAGGGTATACTTAGCTACACACACACACACACACAGAGAGACGCAAACACACACACACACACATAGAGAGACACACACATAGAGAGACGCAAACACACACACACACACACACACACATAGAGAGACACACACATAGAGAGACGCAAACACACACAAACAGAGAGATGCACACGCATACACACACAAACACATAGAGAGAGACACACACACATAGAGAGACGCAAACACACACACACACACACACACACACACATAGAGAGATGCACACACTCACACACACACACACACACACACACACATTAGAGACACACTCTCTCTCTCACACACACACACACACACACACACACACACATACTTAGCTGCATGTTTATATGCCCACAGGTTAAAGGTGGATGCCTAAGTAGTGGGGAAGGCTGGTTTCTGAGCGTAACTATAGTGATTAGCGTCGTAGCAACACCTGCTATGTGCTGCTAGCTAAAGGTTGGAAAGTTTATACAAGTTGATAAATGACTGAGGAAGACTCGCCCTGTTTTTAACACTACTTACAACAGCTGTCACTCACACACACACACACCCCTTTAGGACACACACACACAGTCTCTCACACACAGACACACACACACACACCCCTTTAGGACACACACACACAGACACAGACACACACAGTCTCTCTCACACACACACACAGTCTCTCACACACAGACACACACACAGTCTCTCACACACAGACACAGACACACACACACACACACACACACACACACACACACACACACACACACACAGTCTCTCACACACAGACACACACACACAGTCTCTCACACACAGACACACACACAGACACACACACACAGTCTCTCACACACAGACACACACACACACACACAGTCTCTCACACACAGACACACACACAGTCTCTCACACACAGACACACACACAGACACACACACACACACACAGTCTTTCACACACAGACACACACACAGTCTCTCACACACAGACACAGACACACACACACACACACACACAGTCTCTCACACACAGACACACACAAACACAGTCTCTCACACACAGACACACACACACACACACACACACACACACAGTCTCTCACACACAGACACACACAAACACACACAGTCTCTCACACACAGACACACACACAGTCTCTCACACACAGACACACACACACACACACACACACACACACACACACACACACACACACAGTCTCTCACACACAGACACACACACACACACACAGTCTCTCACACACAGACACACACAGTCTCTCACACACAGACACACACACAGTCTCTCACACATTTTTTCCAGAGCTGTAGACACTGCAGGTGAATAGAGGAACATTTTTAACTTATGGATATGATCATGAAACTTTGCCAGTTGATTACTGATATTAAAACAAGTATTTTTTGTATTGGAAATTCTTCAGAGAAGTTTGAATAAGTATGCGAATAAGGAAATATCTAACTTGGTATGTTACATTGTCCATCTCTTTTAAAAACGTAAGAACTAGATGTTGGATGAAGCCAGAGTTTAAAAATTAATTAATACATTTGCTAAAAAAAAATCATCCACTTCAGTTTTCTCTAATTTTTTAAAGCTATGGTGCGTAACTTCTGTTTTTATCTTAGCAGTAGAATCAACAACTGAAACATTTCTTGGGCTCTTCTTGGGGTTTTTCTGAGCTCCTGCACCAGTTTGTAAACGCTGCCATACTGACAAATACAGAGAGAGATTTGTGGAGCTGTTAAGCTTAATCAACTTTTAGGCCTTTTTTTTTTAGCCAGTGTTTTGGTTTCACACCGCCAGAGAGCCTGCTCCGGGCCGTAAAAACCGGGAGAACTCATACCCCAGGATTGAGCAGGGTTTGATAAGAACTGCTTGCGCCAGCGGCTGGGGGAGGGATTATCCTGACCAACCAGAGCAACTCAAACCTCATGCCCGCCATATTTAAAAACACCGCTACTACGAGACGTAAACATAACATAATTACCGAACGTAGCGATCAAATTGACCGGCGAGAATACGCTGTATGGGTCCTGTTTGCTTAAGAAAGCAAAGCGAGAGCCAACACGTGTAAAAATAAGACGTATTCGCCGCTGTTGTTGTGCTTAAAGCTAGCGGTAGCTTTAGCGTTAGCCACAAGAGCAGCGGCGTCGGGTGACGTACACACATGTTTACAGTGACGTCATGACGTTGCTCTCTTGCCGGCTCCATGGCTGTCTCCGGTCGATGTGAAACCAACCGGTTCATAACTGGGATAAGGCTGTAACCAGTTTTGAACTGACCCCAACACCAGCCTGGAACTGACTCTTGGTTCATTTTGGTGTGAAAGGCCTATGTGTGTCAAACTAACTTTTAACGATTACTTGAATGTAACCGACATCCATCTACACAAAAGTTACTCACTATAGCTTTAAAGATGTGCACATTTTTGCTTGTAAAAAAACAAAACAAAATTGTAAGTAGATTTTTTTCTAAATGTGATTTTAAGGCTCAATACACACACACACACACACACACGTTATATTAAATGACTTTTTTTTGTCTCCCTTGCAGTGAATCGATTGTGACCTCACGATCACTGGCAGGAGATACTTAAGAAAGTCAATGGGCCCTCATTGGAGCCAGATCAATCCCCACACACACACACACACACACACACACACACACACACACACACACACACACACACACACACACACACACACACACACACACACACACACACACACACACACACACACACACACACACACACACACACACACACACACACACACACACACACACACACACACACACACACACACACACACACACACACACACACCCCTTTAGGCTCCGATAATCAGAAAACCAATCAGGGCTCCGTGTGTTAATTGATCTGAGCTGAAGGGAATCGTTCGAAGCTTCTGCGTTTTGTTATTTATTTAGAAAAAGGAAATTTAACTCACCGACGGTTGGGATCACGAGTCTCTCTCTCTCCCTCTGTCTGTCCGTCCGTCTGTCCATCTGTCTGTCCGTCCATCTGTCCATCCGTCCGTCTGTCTGTCTGTCTGTCTGGCTGTCTGTCTGTCTCTGCGTCATAAAAAACAGACTATTTTCACCTTTTGAACCGTCATTTCTTCTTGACATTAAAATATAATTAACATGGGGGGGGGGGGGGTCGCTGGTGGTGTAGTGGTTAGAGGTAAAGCCTTCAGTGATGGCACATGGATTTTATACCTTCTGATGCACGTCCAGGTTTTTTCTTAGCAGTAGAAACAACAACTGAAACTTTTCTTGGGATTTTTCTGAGCTCCTGCACCAGTGTTGGGGAGGGGGGGGGGGGGACACCAGTTTGTAAATGCTGCCATACTGAGAAATACAGAGAGAGTTTTGTGGAGCTGATGAGGCTTAATCAACTTTGTGTCAACTCAAAATTCATTCATATGAAAAAGTTACACACTATCGCTTTAAGACATATATACGTATATATTTTTTTTTTGTGGACACTGATACAGTTGGTCCGACAGTATGTCAGCGTCTATGAGAAATGCGACCTGGCATTTAAAGTTGATGGAAAGGTTGATATTGTGTCGAGCGCTTTGGCGTTCTTTGCCTCGGGGCTAAACACACACACACACACACACACACACACACACACACACACACACACACACACACACACACACACACACACACACACACACACACACACACACACACACACACACACACACACACACACACACACACACACACACACACACACACACACACACACACACACACACACACACACACACACACACACACACACAGGCATCTGTTTCAGGCGTCTCATAATTACTTTTGCCGCCGTGTCCCATCCACTTTACAAAACACAGCGGTTAGATCAGCAAACGCTCTCAGATTGTGCCATTTAGATTTAGATTTAAATGTAAAGGGAGGGGGATGTGTGTGTGTGTGTGTGTGTGTGTGTCATGAGGTGTTTTTTCTATTCTTGCGTCCTGGTGTATTTCGGAGGCCATTTCAAACGCCTATTATGATCGTTGCAGGTAAGCATCTCATATTAGAGGAAGCTTTATCTAATACAGTGTTTCCCTCCAACTGCCCTCCTCTCTCCCTCCCTCTCTCCTTCTCCCTTTCTCCCCCTCTCTCCCTCCCGCCCTCTCTCATCAGTGTTGCCAGATATTGCAACAGAAACAAGCATTTAGGCCTATAACACTACAGGCAAAAAAATAGTTTTTTCAAGCACTGGACAATTTTGCGATTTTTTGACTATTTCTCTTCCATAACATGTCTTCTTTCATACCAGTATAAATCAAAGGTCCAACATGTACACAGAGCCTAGGCTGTGTAGTAAACCAGATCATTTTTCAGTGCACACACAGTACAGACAGGTAGCGGATCGGGAGGAGATATTCACTGATTTTGACAAAGTGATTTTGAATCTATACCTTTAAATGGCAACCATGTCCACTTCAGCAGGAGTTGAAAATCAAGCCGTTGAGAGTTTTGTGGAGCTGATAGGTTTAATCATCTTGGTGTCAACTCGTTTGGCGATGGCTTGAATGTAACGGACATTGATTCATTTATATGAAAAAGTTACGCACTCTAGCTTTAAATCATGGATAGCAAGCTCAAATAAACAAAAACATGTCCAAAGTTGCTTAGAAGAAGCAGACATGGCAACACTGTCTCACACCTTACCTCCCATGCCCCCCCTCTCTCTCAAACACACACACACACACACACACACACACACACACACACACACACACACACACACACACACACACACACACACACACACACACACACACACACACACACACACACACACACACACACACACACACACACACACACACACACAGCCCCATAATGGATGGTCGCGGGCGGCGGAGGGCTTGCATGCAGGAAAGGTTTAATTAAATCATAGTCCAATCATAATCCATGTTGTTAATTAAACTGGATAATTTATAAGTACAAAAGGGGATATTTATGAGCTCTTTGGCGGAGGTGGCAGCGCTGTAACACGAACGCCCCTCACGCACACACACAGTCTCACACACACACACACAGTCTCTCACACACGCACACACACAGTCACACACACACACACACACACACACAGTCTCTCACACACACACACACACACACAGTCTCTCTCACACACAGTCTCACACACACACACACACAGTCTCTCTCACACACACACACACACACACTACAACCTTTTACTATTGATGCGCTCACATGATTGATAATGAGACAGAGAGCGCTGTACTATTTGTCTAATGGCCGTGCAATTAAAGCCCCTTGTAAATGACCCATGCCTCATTTCATCTAATCTATGGAATTTTGATTGAATTTGTCGGCGCTAATTGAAAAATACTGCTATTTAATGTCTGCATTGCAGGCCAGGCTTAATGAGATCGTGTCCCAGTGACCCTGAGGAGTAGGAGTGTGTGTGTGTGTGTGTGTGTGTGTGTGTGTGTGTGTGTGTGTGCGAGACAGAGTATGTATGTGTGTGTGGTGTGTATGTCTCTGTGTGAGCGTGCGTATTGTGTATGTGTATGTCCATGTATTGTGTGTGTCTATGTGTGTGTGTGTGTAACTGTGTATCCATGCATGCCCTTGACGGGGGGGGGGGGGGCAGGTCCATAGGGAATTCCACTAGGGGTCAAAGTTCAGATGCTACATTCTCTGGTTGCTATTAATTGACGTTGGAACCGTTACATCAGTGCAGTCAGTGATTCTGGAGAACGCTTGTTGTCAAATATCACTATTTCGTCAAAATCAGTGAATATCTCCTCATGATCTGCTACCTGTCTGTACTGGGTGTGCACTGAAAAAAAACAGTGTTCATTCACAGCATAGGCTCTGTAAATTGGTATGTAAACAAAGGGGGGTGGGACTGTAGCTATAGCAACTACCAGTTTAAGAAGGATAAAAACTCTCAACTAAACATTGGCTCAATCTATTAACCGACCATGCAAAACTGCTCACAGCAACATTATCAATAAAACGAAAAAATATGAGATTTCAATAAATTCAAAAGGAACGGATTCCTCGTAATTCCTCTTTGTGTTTGTATTATAAACGGACATGTTGCTACGGTGGGCCCTTTGTTTACGTACCAGTTTACAGAGCCTAGGCTGTGTATTAAAACTGGATTTTTTTCCCCAGCGCACACACACAGTACAGACAGGTAGCGAATCATGAGGAGATATTCACTGATTTTGACTAAAAAAAAATATTTTGACAACAAGCGTTCTCCAGAATCACTGACTGCACCTTTAACACTTTGATTGAAGTTTAAAAAAAGAAACTAAAAATCATTGTCAATATCTGCACTGCGAAATTTACTTCAATTAAAATACACTTAACTCGACTAGATGAGGATAAATAATCATTTTCTCCCATTACGTGACTTGTTTTTTGACCCATGAACTAAAACTTCTGAATGTTTTCCAGATATAAAAGCATCTCTCTCTGTCTGTGTGTGTCTCTCTCTGTGTCTCTCTCTCTCTCTGTGTGTGTCTCTCTCTCTCTCTGTGTCTCTCTCTCTCTCTCTGTGTGTCTCTCTCTCTCTGTGTCTCTCTCTCTCTCTCTCTCTCTCTCTGGTGTAATATCTGATTTAGTGAAATATATAATAAATAATCTATCCACAGATCAGCGCACACGCGACATGACACGGGGGAGACGAGCGATTATTTACTGAAATATATTCAGCTTATTATTTACGATGATGTGTTTTCACATTCTTAAATGGCCTGTGGTCCCAATTTGTGTAATTGGCATTCATCCAGGAGGCGACCTAAGGGGCCAAGGCGGGCGACGAATCAGAGGCGAGAGCGCTTTAAAAGGGGCGGGGCCTACGATGGAGAATGGGAAAGAGACGAGCGCGATTTAAATCTCTCAAACATCTTTGGAGACGCAGGACACACACACACACACACTGATAGATACTCCCACACACACACAGAGCCACACACACACGGTCTGCCTTAGCGGGAGAGAGGAGGAGAAGTGTCCGCTTGTGTGGCATCGCTGTCCGGCCAAGTTAACGTGGGGAAGACGGTCTCTCCAAAGAGCGCACGGAGGACCAAGACAAAAAAGGCTTTTATGGTGATAATCGTGCTGGACAATCTAAACGGACACAGACGACGATCAACTGAGTGACTTTCTTTCCGCTTATCCACCGATGGAATGGTTCGTTTTGGTTGGATTAATTCTCATCTAAACTCCGCGATCGAAATCTTTTAATTTTAATTTTTTTGTGATAGATTTTCGTCTTGTTTTTAGCCATTGTTGAGAGTAGCAGTGTAGGTAGGGCTACACTAGTGTTAGATATACACTACACACCAATGTATCAATTAACGTCCGGTACTGATACTGGCAACAGCGAGCAGTCAGTCAATGCTCAGTAAGTTTGCGAGTGAGTGGAATGATAAATTGACTGTATAGAAAAAGCGCTTCTTGACCACTGGCGTCACATTCACACGCGCATTCAAGATCTGATGGCTTAGTCAACAGTCTAGATTTAGGAAAATAGTACAGATAGAATATAGTTAAAATACTGATATTGATATGATGATATTTTGAGTGACTGTCATACGCTATTCCAAAAAAAGTATTGGTTCTACGTTCTTCAGTCAATCCTTTATACAGTTTCAAGTTTGTTTATTTGTATTGTTCGCTGTTTGTTTGTATATTGAGGGTCAGACATAGCAATGCTAGAGACATGAAAACACTTAGAACATTTAAGATATTAAAAAACTAAGATTTTGAGCCTAAGTCACTTTAAAAGCCTAATAAATAGTGAAAAACCTAAAAAATGGCGATGCAGCGGCCACTTGGAAGCACCACCGCCTTCAGTATTGACTCTTTGATCGGGGGCCCACCGCAGCCCAGCCCGGGACACTTCATATACAGCGGCTACCCCATGTTCATGCCCTACCGCTCCGTGGTCCTCCAGCCGCCTCCCCCGACCCTACAACCCACAGGACACCACCACACACACGGCCACACACACGCCCAGATCCCAGGCCTCCAGAGCGGCTTCTGCTCCAGTGCTTTGGCGCAGGGCATGGCTCTCACCTCCACACTCATGGCGTCTCTCCCCGGAGGTTTCTCCCCGTCTCAGCAGCACCAAGAGGCGGCTAGAAAGTTCAGCTCGCAGGCCCTACACGCGGTCTTCGATAAAACAACGCAGGAGCTGAGAATGGACTTGCAAGGAGGGAAGGAGTCCACGCCGATGCAAGCCTTCCATGACACGGACACGGCGGGGCAGACTTCCACAGGTAGGAGCGCTGACTGACAAATGTTTAGCCCGAAAAACGACTCACAGTCCGGGGTCAATAAGGAGAGAGAGACGGGGTGCCGAAAATTGCAAGCAACGTTATAATAAAGGGGTCATAGGCATATAAATTACGGGGAAGATTTTGGGGATATGTCCCATTCAATAGCCTATTTTGAAGAGGTAAATTCACGTTTATGTTCATAAACTTTGGAGCCGAAGTTTATAACAATGTCTCATTCTCTAATAGATTTGTTATTGAAATGAAAATGATTCCTAAAAAAACACATCGCAAAACACTCGTGATGTGTTTGAATGTGCAGAAAGTTTTGAGAATAAATATTGAAAGCGACACAGAATGACTGAGAGCCTGACTGCGTTACACTCTATTATATTTGTGTCATTTGGAACCTTTTAATGTACAGCAATAAAGACATTTCCTCCGTAAATTGATGCAGAAAAGGCAGAAATTCGTCCCACATTTTTTGAAATAAACCCCTCCGCCCATCCTGCTCTTATTTAACCCGAAACACGACTCGGAGTCCGGGGTCAAAACGGAGAGAGAGACGGTCACGGGACCGTAAAACACGTGGACGTTATTTGGTCTGAAATGACAAACAACTGGTTTAATTTACTGTTTTAAATGTCTAGATTCAATCAATCAATTAAACGTTCTTTAAAATTACATTTAGTCATCTTTCATAATTCGGCGGAGATGTAAAAACACTCTCAAGACGTCCCATTAAAAAAAGCTGGATTTATAGGCCTTCATATTTGGAAACATCGGTCAGATTAAATATTGTAACAAGGAAATATCTTATATTATCTCTTAAAACAAACTGATTAGAACAGAATTCACGTTTTTCTGTTTACTTTAAACGAGAGAGAATTGAAGGCTGAATACTTCTGATGTTTTATTTCGCTTTTTTATCGCACAAAAATGTCCAATTCTTATCTTAAATTTGCCTTTTTATAGTCCTTATACTTTTAACAGCGCGTCTAGAAATACATGAGACGTTGAGGGGTCGTCAGAAAAACGAATGATCTTAATTATTTCCGTGTTTGTCTGGAGTCATAAATTATTACTGTAATGTTTCCCTACGGGGCCTCGGAGGCGCCAAACAGTTCAATCTTCTTCAAATCAACATTTAATGGCGAATAAAAAGAAATCCACCTCCATATTTGAAGAATTTAAACTCTTCATATCTAGTTCATTTATTTAGGAAGAATTTCAGCACGTGATCATTTCTATTGGCTCGTGATATGAAGCGTTGGTTCCTTCTTGAGAATCACATTGTCAGTTGATTGAAAGTGACGTGTTTCAGTCGGAGAATGGCAACGGGGCTCGTGCGTAATTACGCGTGAAAAATAAAAATCCCTGCAGAGCGCGCGCTGATCCCAACACTGATCTCATGATGGATATTGACACGAGACAGGCGACCACACACACACACACACACACACACGCACACACACGCGCGCGCGCGCGCCTCTAACTCCCATAGGACTCGCCTTACAAACGCAAGATCAATTTAACAACAGGATTTGTTGGACACTCTCCTCATTAGTAATCGACTATTTTACGGTGAAATCTGTTTTTAGAGAGGCATTTAGGACTGTTTGAATCACCTTTTTCATCTTTAAAATCAAATAAAACAAATTATATATTTTAGATTGACATTAAAACATGATTATTTCTAATGTAGCGTAAAATCCTTTAGGAAAATAGAATGAAAACTGTTCGGATAAGCAGAACATTTTAAATAAATGTGATTTTTTGAAGATTTTATGACGTTTTCTTGTGATATTCTGCAGTAATTCAGTGTTTGGTTAATCAGTGACTGAGTGAGTGAATGATTTGAACCTCGTCCTCATAGTCAGAGCTCAAAGAAATATGATTCTACGGATTTAAAGACGTTTAAATAACAATTCTATCTTTAAAAACCAACACATTATTTATTTTACGCTGCAATTATTACACAATGTCACTCATTTCAGACTCACTTCAAATATTTAGGATTTTTCTAGGAAACAATAACAAAAACTGTGAAATAGACTTGATTTTTGGGAGATTTTAAGACTTTTTCTTTAATATTTCTGCTCTAACAGTATTTCAGCTAAATTTTAGACAACTTTATGTATCCGAAATGAGCAATTCGGCCAAAGCATTTCAATACCAACGCCTGCTGTTGGAAGTGTTGTGAATATGACAAATAAACCATCTTGAATCTTGAGTTTAAGAAGTCCACACAGACCATAGGCTACATACATTTACAAACAGACAGATATGCTTAGACAATTAGACATTAACTAAACTATCAGTGCATTGACTCTCACTCACTGACACTACATAGGCTTACACAGTTGAAATAATAAATAATTGAATATATGCCTAGAAGATAAGATGAGGCAGACGAAGATGCATTATACATTACTGTTAATTTGGACGTTATGCATTGTCTGGTTTCCTAGTGATTATGTGTGTAAGGTGGATCCTATTCTGTATCACAGTCAGAACAAGGGTCAAGGGTTTTGAGGAGACATTAATGACACTTTAAACCAACTTTTATATCTTTAAAAACAAAGCAAATATTCTAATTTCAATTTGTCAGGAAATGAGAAAAAAACTGTAAATTAATCTTGTTTTTTGTATCATTTTACGACTTTTTCTTACACTTTCCTGCACTAACTCAGTATTTGGTTGATATGTTAATGACGTGAACCTTTTTCCTCTCGTGTCTCGCAGTCAGAAATCACAGTAAAGATGACGTCAAAGAGGACGACTGTGCGCGCAACAAAGACGAGAGCTTCTCCATGGACAGCGACTTGGACTACAGCTCCGACGACAACCTGACGTCACTGTGTCACAACAAGGATGACGTAGACGGCGGCGGTTTGGATGACGTGGCGCACGGCTCTGGAGGCGGCAGTGGAAGCGGAAACGCGAGCGGTGGAGGCGGCAAGAACAGGCGGCGACGTACAGCCTTCACGAGCGAGCAACTGCTGGAGCTCGAGAAGGAATTCCACTGCAAGAAATACCTGTCGCTAACGGAGCGCTCCCAGATTGCGCATGCGCTGAAGCTGAGCGAAGTGCAGGTGAAGATTTGGTTCCAGAACAGGCGCGCCAAATGGAAGCGTGTCAAAGCAGGGAACGTCAACAACAAGAGCGGAGAGCCGTCACGTAATCCCAAAATAGTCGTGCCCATCCCTGTGCACGTGAGCCGCTTCGCTATACGCAGCCAGCATCAGCAGATGGAGCAGGCGAGACCGTGATAGTAAGAATACACTGAGAAGAGCAAAAGGACTATGTGAGGCTTTGTATTCTGTCAAACAATCGAAATATTCAACGTTTTTGATTTTGTTTTGTTAAGGAGAGACACTGAAGGTGGATGGGGGACATTTTAACTTATAAATGTCATCATGAAACTTCAAACAAACACCCTTACACATCCACATACCTTTGATTATGTGACTATGGAAAAATGTGCAAATCACTTCCCCCCCCCCCAAAAAAAATAATCACTAATTGTCCATGAACAAAAAGTTGGAAAGAGAGATTTTGTGTGTGTTTGGAAGTATAAATATAATTTCTAAGTACTTTTTTTTGTTTATTACAACATTGATACCAAATGAAATGGATCCATTTACAGACATGAGTTTGAATTTATAAAACAACTTAAAAACTGAATGAGGAAGGAATAAGAATAGAACTCGACCACCTTTTAGTGAGATGATTGTTTTTGAGGTTAATTATAATAAAAATTGATCCTCAGGGTTTTTCGCTCATGCTGTGAAAAAAAAAACTCTTTAAATTTGATTCCAAGAAGTGGGGAAAAAAACTGCAAAAATTCCTTTTTACTTTTATTTTATTTTCAGACTTTAAGTTAATTTTCATCAAGAACAAAATGGAACCATCCTATACTTTCAAAACGTAAATGTTTGTTGAATATTGACAATTTTCAAGAAGCTCTCGATCATATATTTTACAGTCAGACTAACCAGTGTTTTGTGGGGAGAAACGATTGCAGTGATTTCATAAAAATATCCACTTTTTTTTTTTTTTGTTTTTTATGAGTTAAAATGACGTTGACATTGAAACACATGTTTGGCCAGTTGTTCTTGGGACTAGACCATTTCTCTCTTCTTTACAGGAAATTCAAAAAACATTAAATCAAAGCCTCAACTTCACACTTTCACGTAACTTTGGACATTTTGTGAAAATGTGAAAAAGTGTTTTTGGAGTGACGCCAAAAGACTCCGTGTGCGTGTGTGTGAGAGTGTGTGAGTGTGTGTATACGCAGAGGAGTAAGAGACAATACGAGGACACACACACACACACATCCTACTCCAACATGTAAATATCAACAGACCAAACTATGGACATTACAAGAACATTTCACTGAAAATGGCGGACAGTTTGAGCCCTGTGTGTGTCTGTGCTACTGAAGACTCTAAAATCTACTTCTTCTTCTACTTGTTCATTTCATGTTCATTTTCTGTCAAATTTTTTTCTTCTTCTTTGTTTTTTGGACAAAACTACGCTGCTAATTATTTATATAAAATTGTGCAAAAGTAAGTAAACGACATTCCCTTAAAAACTGGAAAAAAATCAAGAAAATCTAATATTCAAGTGTCAATTAAAAGATGATCAAATGTGAAACTGTTTATGGAGTTTATTTAAAGGTGCAGTCAGTGATTCTGGAGAACGCTTGTTGTCAAAAGATCCGCTACCTGTCTGTACTGTGTGTGAGCTGGAAAAAAAATCCATTGTTAATACACAGCCTAGGCTCTGTAGACGGGCATGTTGCTATAGTTTCAGTGGCCCCCTTTGTTGACATACAAACTGGGACTTAGAATAAGGCTAAACTGACTAAAATTATCCAGAATATTAATTTGTTGACAATTTGAAGGACAAAAATCTTTAATAATCTGAGTTTTAAACTGTGAAATAAACAAACATTTCTCAATGATAAATCACTAAAGTATCAACCAGTCTATGTCAGAAACTCTATGTTGTTAAACTTGTGAGAAAAATATCAATTTTAACATATTCGAAGGATCTATGAAAGACGTTTTGGGGTTTATTTTGTTGTTGCTATGACAGCTGGCAGTTTTTTTCTTAAATTTTATTTAGGCCCAAAACCAAAACCTCCAAAGAAAATACACCTCATGTTTTCCACTATTCGGTTTTTATATGTTAAATTAACCCCAGCTGAATTAATTAGGCTACAGTATAAATTATTGGCTAAATAAAGCATTTTAATCTGTAATTTTTATTATTTGGCGAATTTAAAGGCTAAATATAGCTTCTATTTGCCCAGAAAAAGCTAAAAAAAAACAACAACATAGAAACAATAGCCTATATATATATAAATGATGACGTAAATAAATACCTTGATTGTTGGGGCAGCTGTGGACAGGAAACGTGATGTCATCAAATTAACAGTCTGTAAAACATATCCATTCATAAATACACTAGCACTATCCATTCATAAATACACTAGCACTATCCATTCATAAATACACTAGCACTATTGAGATATAATAAACCAAATGTATTTAAGGTTAAAACGAAGCAGGAGGAGAAATGTACCTGGAATTAGTCTGTGACGTCAGCCGGCCACACCTGCGCGTCATCACAACTGATGGAAGATCTCGTTTCATTTCTTCTCATTTATTTATTTTACCTGAAGAGACAAAGCACACGCGCTAAACAATACGTCACGAACAGCCTTAATTAAATGACAAATAATTAATAACTGTTTGCATAGTCCGCCTACTAGGCTACAACATGCTTGGATGTATTAGGCATATTTAAGGACATCCAGGTACTTTTGGGCATTATGCGTTAGACGCGCATGTTTTGGGACATCCTAAATCTTTTTAGTCACACTAAATGGTGTTAAACATGGGGACTGGAACATATTTATAGGTCCATGATTTGATCGCAGGGAATACTTACCTGAATCCACCGGAAGTTACACAATTCCGTTATTGACTCCACACACACGCGCGCGCAGATTTTCTTCTGTTTCGCATCAAATTCCGCTTTTTAGCTCCATAGAGTCTCTGACACAAGGCGGGGAAAGGCACTTTTAACATAGTGCTAAGGTTAGAGTTGCTGAATATCTCTTCAGTTGTTAAATAAATGTAAAAATACGTAGGCTAGTCTGGTAGTTTAGCTAACGGTGGCTCCCGGTTGATTGACGCTGACGTCATGGCTCACGCACCTGTGTAACACAATTACGCACGTAACACGGTATTGGCCAAGATGCCGAACATTTTTAACCAAATTTCAAAATGAAATAAATCATTAAAAAAAGCTACATTTGAAAAGTACGTGTTGTTAACTTTTATATGCAGCATTTCTAATGATTGATCAAGTGTTTAGGTTGTTAATGAAGCAAAAACAGTCAGAAATCTCTCAGTTTTATATTATTTTAAACTAAATATCTTTGAATTTTGGGTTGTTTAACTGAAAAAACAAGATATTGTAGGAATTAGACTCTCCAAAATCATAAGGGCATTTTCTAGACAAAAAAATTAATAAATTAATTGAATGAAACAAATAATATACACTAATATTTTGTAGTTTTACAGACGGAAAAAATAGGCTAAAGTGAACGCAGGCCAAATGCTTTTTTTTGGGGGGGGGGGGGGGGGGGGGCGTCACCTTGCAACATCTTAAACAAACAAACAAACCCTCCAGTGCTGAATCATGTCAACAGATGTGTTTTCAAATGGTTCTTGACCCTGAAATCTGCAGCTCCTTACATATTTTTTTCAGCCAACAGTTTGTGGATTTAAACCTGCAGTGAGTGTAACAGACATGGCGGGGATGGAGTGGTGGGTGGTAGGGGGTTTGGGTGTGTGTGTGTGTGAGAGAGAGAATAGGAGAGAGAGATGGAGAGAGAGAGAGAGAGAGATTGTGTGTGTGTGTGTGTGAGAGTGTCTCTGTGTGTGACTCTAATGAATTTTTTTGCAAATTGTAATCAACCCCGGCGTCTCAGTTGGCTGATAAATGAGACCCGAGGGACTCAACCTCGGCCTCGACTCTGCACTGCAGGCCACACACACAGACAGACAGAGACGCGCACACACACACACACACAGACAGACAGAGACGCACACACACACAGACAGACAGAGACGCACACACACACACGCAAACAGACAGAGACGCACACACACACACGCAGACAGACAGAGACGCACAGCCTCTCACGCACACACACACATACATACAGAGACACACACACACACACACACACACACACACAGATATACACACAAACACCGCACACAGCCTCACACACAGACACCCACAGACAGAGACGCACACACAGACACCCACAGACAGAGACGCACACACAGACACCCACAGACAGAGACGCACCTCACAAACACAAAGACACACACACACTCCTGTACCTCCCTAAATTAACAGCAACCTGCTGCGGCGTCAGATGAACTCTGCTGATTAATACTGACGGTGAAGTGTGCAGCGGCTTCCTGTGTGGAAGTGGTTTGCCTTTTCCTCGTAGTCTATCTATCTATCTATCTGTCTGTCTGTCTGTCTGTCTGTCTGTCTGTCTGTCTGTCTGTCTGTCTATCTATCTATCTATCTATCTGTCTGTCTATCCGTCTGTCTGTCTGTCTGTCTGTCTGTCTGTCTGTCTAGCGAACACACTAAACATTAAAACAACTATCATAAAAAAATTCAGGAAAATAGACATCATTTTGCAGTAACACTTACCTTGTTCACAGAAACTATACCCACCTTAACCGTCTTCGTCTTAAAGGTGGAGTCAGTGATTCTGGAGAACGCCTGTTGTCAAAATCAGTGAGTATCTCCTCATGATCCGCTACCTGTCTGTACTGTGTGTGCACTGAAAAAAATCCAGTGTTAATACACAGCCTAGGTTCTGTAAAGGGGCATGTTGCTAAATACAGTTGGCCCCCTTTGTTTACATACCAGTTTACAGAGCCTAGGCTGTGTATTAACACTGGATTTGTTTCAGAGCACTCACTACAGCATCATGAGGAGATATTGAAGGATTTTGACAAAAAGTAAAGAAGACAATTTTATAGTTTAAAAATAAATAATTCCGGACATAGAATAACGGCCGTTTTAAAAAGTGATTTTATATTAAGAAGCATTATTCTCGTCTTTATTGAAAAGAGACACATTACAGTAGAAGACTCTGTATTAAGTAACATTTCTCAACAACGGTTTTACTGTACAGCGAAAACAAAAATTCAATAACAATAATAATTAGAATTAGAACAACATAAACATGGATGAATTCAAATCAGGAAGAGAAAAAATATACAAAAAAAAAAAGGTAAACAGGTAAGTTTGAGGGGAGCGGGGCCGATCTCACAGGTTATAAATAATATGAAAACATGACCAGACAGAGAAGTTATTTTTATTTGATTTGCTGTTAAAAAGACGTCTATGTACAAGTGAGGTTTTAGCCTAGCGCGATTAAAATGATCTCGCGCACACTTCAAATTCGTTTTACTCCTACATATTATTCCGGGCTTTCTACAATCTCCGTGGGGAGGAGCTGGTTAAAAAATGCCTTGACCAATCAGAGCTAGTGTTCAGATTTATTGTTGGGCCCTTATAGTGGAAGGCAGCTTCTGATTGGTTCATGTATGCGTCAATCTAGCCTCCTGAGACCAGCCATATCTCATGAGCTTATTGGTCGCTCCATGTTATGTCAGCGACTACATGAACCAATCAGGGGCTGACTTCCACTAACAGACAGAAAGTGGGGAGGGTCCGGTCTGACTGGAGGCTAGATTGACGACTACATGAACCAATCAGGGGCTGCCTTCCACTAACGGAGATTGGAGAAAGGCCAGACTGATTTGTATGAGAGAAATGAATTTGAAATTCACGTGCGATCATGCTAGTGTCGCTAGGCTACAGTTGAGGTGGCGAGCGTTAGGCGGAAATATTATCGATTTCTTTGTATTTGTCTCGATGTCATTCGAAGCAGACGGGATGTTTCTACGAGCAGGCAGCTTCACGTGCACTCGGCTAGCACAAGGCTTGGATATAATATCAGTCCGACTCCTTAGCTATCAAAAAAGCAACTTTATTTTTTCCATAATGGATCAATTGTTTATGAAGCAAAAAGGTCAAGAATTCACAGGTTTTCTAGCATTTGAAACTGACTGTCTGAATTTTTTGCTGTTGGTCGCACACAACAAGACAATTGCGGTCTTAAACACACACAAATTGCTGTAACAATTAGCACAAATTAGCTGAGTTTAGCTAACTGATCGCTAGTAGTGACCGTTTAAAATCTTGACATTTTAAAATGTTCCTAGACCCAAGCTGAAAATATTTAGTTTGCTTGAAAGCTGACACACTGTTTGCCATGCTAGTGTATTCACGGCTAGCTGCAGTTAGCTTCAACATCAGATAAACAGACTTAGCTTAAATCAGCAGTTTCTCCGTTAGCTTAGTTTAGCTAGTTGAATGCTACTTTTAGCTTGATCTTGAGTTTTTCCTGCAATTGTCTTAACTTTTACCAGCTAGCTCAAATACAATGCTGCCATGCTAAAAGTGCCCACCGCTAGTTTCAGTAAAAATTAGCATTGTTCAACTTTTTTCCGCTCCAAATACATTTATTTCATAGACTTTATATTTCTATATTCAAGACATTAGTTTGTAGGAAGCCGCCAGAAGCTGCCACCACTTAGAGAAATCAGCAAATTGAATTTAATGCTGATTTGTTGATGATTTTATAATATGAATAAAAACGATGTAGTGGAACGAGTTGGGATTCAGACTAAATCAGACTTAGTGCATTTCTGTCATAAATAAAAAGTTTGTCTTTTAGCCTCGTCGAGTTGGACAAGTCAGTTTTTAAAAACATGAAATAAAATCATATACAAGTTGCGGTGGTCGAAAAAAACCTTGGTGTAGTTTAGTAGGATATTTACGGGAGAAAAATCGCCATCTTTGAGACGACTGGTTTAGGGAAACATTGAAGTGGCACGAACAGTTACAAGGACGGACAAAATGAGGTCGGAAAGGCAAAACAAAAAGGCATAAACATGTTAGTACTTTTGTGATTTTTCTTTTGAGCTCTTTCTTACATGTGTGTGTGTATGTGTATGTGTGTGTGTGTGTGTGTGTGTGTGTGTGTGTGTGTGTGTGTGTGTGTGTGTGTGTGTGTGTGTGTGTGTGTTTTAGTGATAGAATGGGAGTATTGCAGCGATGTCGTGGAGTGATGAAGTGTGTATGGATATTGCTTGGATACACAGTCAGGGTTGAGAGCGGCGCGTCAACGTTTGCAGCAAAGAAATTCACGTTTTCACAATTTTTTGAGGACGAGACCTTTAACAGAGCGAATAACGGAGAGGCTAGCGTAGAGTGTTGAAGGTTAAAAATCAGCATAGGTCGGTTAGCGTTCAGTCAACATATTTCATATTTCCCAAACACTCAAATATATGCTTAAAGGTTTGGTTTACAATTTAGTCCACAACTTACAGTTCAACCTTACAATGTTCATGATTCAGTCCAAATGCATCGTAACAAACAGCGGTTCCCAACATGTTTCGGCTCTCGATTCCCTAAAGCTTACTATATATTTTCTGCATTTGTAAACATTTAAATTGAAAAAATTTGAGTTTTATTAACTTTTTGAAATTTTTTGAAGTTTACATATATTATTACGATGGTTGTTGAGCCACAGTATTTCACTGTTGTGACTAAAGGACAGTTCGATATGGTTGTGTCATGGTTACACAGTCCCACTTGGTAAAATCATACCAAACTTTAAAATGAAACTGTTGAATATACAGTATATTATTACCATGGACTTGGTTCTACTCAAACTTCACTTTATCTGGACTCTTAAATTCTGAAAATTTGGAACTTGGAGAAAACATATTGTAATGGGTTTGCTGTCAGGAGTTGGGACCCTTCAGACATGTAACATTTCCATGTTGGGAACCACTGGTTTAGACGCTTAATTAACTCACTAAACTTTAACGTCCTGTCCTGAAGAAAATCAATGCAACACGGACTCCAAATCCACGCCACATTTAGACCCTGCTCTCTACACATTATAATAACATCACCTCGATTCTGCAAACCCCCGACAATACAGCATACAGAAAGATTTGTGTGTGTTCTTGAATTTACATGATGCCACAGTTTAAACTTTAAAGAGAGAAGAAAAAGATTATTTATATTTACAACACGGACCAGAGAAGAAACAGTAGAAGAAGAAGAAAAAGCCCTTCGTGGTGATTCGCTGAGTAAATCAGAGAGACTGTTTTGATTGGACGTTACGGACGGACGGACAATGGCGGGAACTCTTTCAAACATTATACAATTTTTTACTGATACACTTAAGCCTTGTTGACACTAAGCTGAGCAGTTTGGTTAAGTATGGCACCCATTCATTTGCGTTTGCACTGTCAAAATTTCCTAAGGGTACCAAAAAAAGCACCTATTTTGGTTCCATTTCATTGGGGTACTAAGCCGTCCCAAAGGTTCCAAAAAGGGGTGGAGCTACACACTGCAGTCCGTTGATTGGTCGACAGAATCATGACGTGATAAACCGCCGTGTGTAATCTCCTCGGCAACAGTGAAGATTCTAGTCTTGTGTTTAGAGTGAGAATGTCAATGTCGCCGCCTCCACAGCTCTTTGTTTATTGTGTGGTGTTTTCTTTTTCTTCTTCATTGGAATTAAATCGGCGGGCTACACTGTGTTCCGCTGTTGTAATGTCACCATAGTTACATAGCTGCAATGATGTCACCATAGTTACTTCTGTAAAATAAAATCTGAAGTAATTTTTATGTATGGCTTTTGTTTTATCCTATGCTATAATGTCACCATAGTTACCATAGCTAATTTGATGTCACTATAGTTACGTAGCTGCTATAACTTCACCATAGTTACGTAGCTGCTATGATGTCACCATATCAAACCGTGCCATACCCAAAATGTGCTACCCAGTGAAAACAAGGCTCAATTTGTGACCATACAATTATGAGCTTGTACATTTCTTACATCATGTTTTTTGTCCTTAATTGACTGTATAATTGTATAAAAAAAAAAAAATCATCGGAAATAATTAAATAAAATGCAACAAAGAAAAAAAAAGCTTTAATGTCCTTCCTTCCGTGATGTCATCCTCGCTGTGATTGGTCGGAATCTGACGGCAGAATTAAAAGTTGTAGAAGAAGAAGAAGAAGAAGCAGATGAATTCCCTTTATAGCCTCGTAGCTGCTTCCTTGTCTAAATTGTCCTTTTTTCACATAATAAAATTCACTTGAAGGAAAATGTTTTAAATTAAACGTTTTTCGACCAAGAGGGATATCAGGCTCGGGCTTTTTAAGATGTTCACAATTCTAGTCCATTCAGATAAATAGATAACGGATATTTCTACTGGTAGTTAAGGTTTAAAATCAAACATATTAAGGAAAAATTTACTAAGATGGACAATTTTCTAATATATTATATTGATATTTCTGTTTTGTAAGTAGTTAAGGCTGGACAATAAAAAACTAATCACAGACATGATGGAAATTTTGCGGATTTAAATAAATAATTCATTTGAAACCAAGAACCAGTGACAAGTCCTGAAGAATTTTAAGTCGAAACTTTCAAACACATTTTGTCCGTTAATAATTTTTTGTTACTTTCGAAGAACTAATTAACTGATTTGGGGCATTAAATATTCATATTTATTCACTTGATTTATTAGAGAATTTGTGAATTGAAGTTTAGATCTTGGGCTGTTTGTCGAACAGACGTTACTTCAGTTTTGGTGAATTTTGACAATTTCTAAAGGCTCATTTATCAAGAAAATACTTATTTATTTACTTATATATTTTGAAATATTTTATTATCGTCCAGCCCTACAACTGGTGAGGAAATTGTCTATCCATTTTTCTTTAGTGTTATTGATATTTAAACTTTTGAATTGATTGAATTGTGAACAAACTCCAAACCCTCCATCTTGGTTTTTTTAAGGACTCAGATTCTGTAAAAAGACGATTCTGGACGTGTATGAGCGACAGTCTCCGGTCCCTGAGCCTGGCAAGAGCTTCTGTACAATACATGACTTTATATACACCTCAAAAACAAACTAAAATAAAAATAAACAAATCCCCCTTCCCCATGTTGACATTTTTAAACGATTGGTCCAGCAATGCACATCGAGAACATATTTACACAATCCCCCCCCCGCCCGCCCCCCCCCCCCCCAAAAAAAAATTGCTTTAAATTAAAATTGAAAAAAAGTGTCTAGGACATGCGATCTATTACACTTGACTTCTATGGATCTATGGAAGAGTATTAGGGTCAATTTTCATTATGCGATTTCGATAATAAAGTCAAAATGTCGAGAATAAAGTCGATATACAATGAGTAGAATAAACTAAATAGATAAAGACAGATTTTAACATGTCTCTCTATGTGCAGCGGGCTGTGAGACGAGAGCACAGGGACCGTCTACAAAGGGAAACACCCAAGAGAAAAATATTCAATCCCTTCACTCTGATACAGTACAGTGCAGTTATTAGTGGAGCTTAGAGGACGTCTGCTTTCAGTCAAAATGAGGTTGTAGCCCATTGTCTGTCTGTCTGTCTGTCTGTCTGTCTGTCTGTCCATATCTTTCCAACTTTAACCCAGTCTCGATCTATTTATAGTTAATTCTTAAAATTGTATTTCGACCTACTTCTCAAAATGTTGACTTAATTCTCAAGATGCACAACAGCCTCCAGTGGCCCTACTTCTCTTCTATATACGGATATCTATTTTCATTTCATTTTTTAAATTTTCAACATCGAGATATTTTTTTTCACAAAAGGCAGGAGAGTTCACAGAATTCATTCGTAAAGAAATAAAACCAAACAGGTGAATAGAATAGAATAATGATAACCATGATGATGATGTGCAGTTCAGTTCAGTTCAGTTCAGTGTGTGTGTGTGTGTGTGTGTGTGTGTGTGTGTGTGTGTGTGTGTGGACGTAATTCTATAATTCCTTCGTTCTTGATATCGTTGTCTCACAGTTTTTTTTTTAAGTTTTTCACACAGAAATCGATATGTTTGAAAACAGATTCTGAATGTGTGTTTTTTGACTTGTAAATTCTCACTCAAGCTTTGCCATTTGTTAGTGTTAACTTATAGCTGTGTGTGTGTGTGTGTGTGTGTGTGTGTGTGTGTGTGTGTGTTGAGGTATGGTCAGCTCCAGACTGGCCCGGACCACATATCCCACAATCCTTTGCTCCTTTTGAAGTTTCTCCCAAGCAAAAAAAAAAAACACCCTCCACTTTCCGCTGGCCTGTCATCAGTTCATAATAGGTCAGGTGACGTAAAGTAGGCGGGGCTGACGGTCACATGTAAGTAGTGGTTCCCAAAATAAATCAAATTCTCCCAAATTAAAGGGCTGTGTGTGTGTTACGGTGAGTGTGTGTGTAGTGTCTGGTTATTTGTGTGTGTGTGTCATATAAGTGCAGTACTGCCTGCGCTGCTGCAGCTGTTGTTGCGGTTGGTGTTGCGTCGTGACAGGTTGGGCGTTGCCATGAGCGGGTAGCGATCGTCGGGGCAACCGTACTGCGTCAGAACGTCAACACACTCCTGACTGTTGGCCTGACGACCGTACGCCATCGCACTGTTACCATGGGCGTCACGAGACATCAGATCCACACCGTACTGAGAGAGGGAGAGGGAGAGGGAGAGGGAGAGAGGGGGAGAGAGAGAGAGAGGGAGAGGGAGGGAGAGAGAGAGGGAGAGAGAGAGAGAGGGAGAGAGAGAGAGGGAGGGAGGAGAGGGAGAGGGAGGGAGGAGAGAGAGGGAGAGAGAGGGAGAGGGAGAGGGAGAGGGAGAGGGAGAGGGAGAGGGAGAGGGAGAGGGAGAGGGAGAGGGAGAGGGAGGGAGAGGGAGGGAGAGAGAGAGAGGGAGAGAGAGAGAGGGAGAGGGAGGGAGGAGAGGGAGAGGGAGGGAGGAGAGAGAGGGGGGAGAGAGAGAGGGAGGGAGAGAGAGGGAGGAGGGAGGAGGGGAGAGGGAGGGAGAGAGAGAGAGGGAGTGAGAGGGAGAGAGGGGGAGAGAGAGACAGGGGGAGTGAGAGGGAGAGAGGGGGAGAGAGAGACAGGGGGAGAGAGAGACAGGGGAGGGGGGGAGAGAGAGAGGGAGAGAGAGAGATAATAATAATAAAATTAATACAGACACCAAACATACATGCCCTTGTATCTTGCATATCTCCTTATTACCCACATTGCATTTACAGTTAGAGATATGTACAGATATAGTATACAGCTAAATGAGAAACCAGTGATTCTTGAGAACCGGGACAAAAGGCCGTCTTCCATATGTAACTGCCGTTATCTTTAAAACTAGAAATATTTAAAATTGTAGATGTTATTAGGGATTAAGAATAGAATGTCTGGAGCACAATTATCCCCTTAAACTGAATGAGGCTGCGTTGAAAGCCTGGAAAAGCATCACAAAAGAAGAATGCAAAAGTTTAGTGATGTCAATGGGTCACAGGCTTGATGCGGTTATTGCAAGCAAAGGATTTGCGACAAAATATTACGTTTTATTCACTTTCATTTATTTAAAGTCCATCTGTTCCAATACTTCTGCTCGCCTAAAAATGTGGTGTTCCTCTTCAAAAAATGCTATCTTCTAAGTTGTGTATCGGATCCAGATGTGAATACCTGGAAATGAAAGCTGAGATGTTGATCTATCATCTCATATTCATCTTTTGGTGTCAAACCCAAATGTTTCCAGTCTACAGCAAAAATAAAGGAATTGGCCTCACCGTTCCAATACTATTGGAGGGGACTGTATCTTGCGTATAACCCTTTCATTCTCAAGACAAATGTAGCCATTGACTAATAAAGAAACATAACTTTACAAAAAATCTAAAATACAATTTTTTTTTTATATTATTCTGATATTGAAATGTCTGGAATAAACTAATAGATAGATTAGTTTAGTGCAATCTCCCGTCCTCACCCATATAAGGAGCTGTGTGATGACCACGTTGCCTTTGCGTGCGGCGAGGTGCAGAGCAGTGCGGCCGTCTCCCTCCCCACAGCTCTCGTTCACCTGTTCGGACGATTCATTCACAAATAAGTAATTGACATCTTTCAACTGTAAACAAAACAAAACCCAAACCTTCTACTATTTAGTATGGAAGAGAAAAAGATTTAGGATGTCCCAATTATTGATGCCAGATTTAGGATGGTTAACTAGATCCGGCCAAGATTTTTAGTGTTGAAATCAGCATGCTATTTGGCCGATTCTGACCCACAATCCAGTGCGCACCGGAAGTGACGTCACATCGACGGAACCTCCGTATGAAAACAAACGGGGATGAGATGGATATAAAAGCAAGA
>NC_137228.1:13454334-13459334 GCF_949987685.1 Ammodytes marinus
CATCATCGCGAGCTAACAAGTCTTGAAAACACACAGCTCTGGACAGTGGAGAAGCTAATTGCACTAATTAACTGCACAGCATTTGTGTGTGTGTGTGTGTGACAGTATGTGTTAACATGTGTCCACCGAACACACACACACACACACACACACACACACACACACACACACACACACACACACACACACACACACACACACACACACACACACACACACACACACACACACACACACACACACACACACACACACACACACACACACACACACACACACACACACACACACACACACACATACACAGTCATATTTTGTGTGTTAATCTGTGTGTGTCTCTTTTCACATCCCATTAGACAAAGTGCAGAGCGCCCGCACCAAAGCATGCTGGGTAGATAATTAAACATGAGCTCCGGTGTGATGGTTTCTGACACACACACACACACACGCGCGCGCACAGACACTAACCCCTCCGGGCTCCCGTTGACATATTTGTGTGCGTGTGTGTGTGTGTTTCTATGTGTGTGTGTCCGCGTGTTTGTCAGTTAAATTAAAATTACACCAGCCAGGTGTCTATTTCATAGATGTACTGTAGTTTATTCAGACAATGTCTCACACACACACACACACACACACACACACACACACACACACACACACACACACACTGGTAAATCTGTCCTGTGTGTAACTGGTTGTATTTGTATGGTCAGCTCTCTCTCTCTCTGTGTGTGTGTGTGTGTGTGTGTGTGTGTGTGTGTGTGTGTGTGTGTGTGTGTGTGTGTGTGTGTGTGTGTGTGTGTGTGTGTGTGTGTGTGTGTGTGTGTTAGTTACTGTGTGTGAGATTACATGTATAAATACATTTTTACGTTTTATTCTCGTGTCTGTTGAGTGTCCGTGTTGATTGACAGCTTCATCAGTGTTTGTTGTGGTTGCCGTTGGTAACTTTGGGGCGTGATGTTATTTTGTTTGGGGTCAGTCAGCGAGCCACACCAGGCTGCTCTGATTTCCTGTCTGTTGTTTGAGCTCATTGTCTGTCTGTGTGTGTGTCTGTGTGTGTGTGTGTGTGTGTGTGTGTGTGTGTGTACTAGAGTGAGGACATTTTCTCTGGTTCTCACTTTGGGACAGGCCTTTAAAGGGCTGTTTGAGGGTTAACACTAGGTTTTAAGGTTCAGGTATGAATTAGGTTTATGTTAGGGTTAGTGTATGGGTTGGGGTTAGGCATTTAGTTTGGATGGTTAGGGTTAGTGTAAGGGTTGGGGTTAGGCATTTAGTTTGGATGGTTAGGGTTAGGGTAAGGGGCTTGGGAAAGCTCAATGACTCTTCTCACAAGTATAGCAGTACAAACGTGTGTGTGTGTGTGTGTGTGTGTGTGTGTGTGTGTGTGTGTGTGTGTGTGTGTGTGTGTGTGTGTGTGTGTGTGTCCACGTTCTCCCTGAGCGCCTGCTTTGTCCGGTCGTGTTTACGCACACACACAGTTTCCTGTTCAAGCCAGAGGGAGTTTAGGTTGACTGACGGGCTGACCAGCTGCTCCCAATTCTTACTGTGTGTGTGTCTGTGTGTGTCAGTGTGTGTGTGTGTGTGTGTGTGTGTGTGTGTGTGTGTGTGTGTGTGTGTGTGTGTGTGTGTGTGTGTGTGTGTGTGGGGTCATCTGCTCACGACCTCAAAACACAGAACGGACACAGAGCTGAAAGGTGCCACACACACCCCAATAATCAAACTAGGCTTATTAACATAATCATTAAGGCTTTAAAGGGTGTGTGTGTGTGTGCGTGTGTGTGTGTGTGTGTGTGTGTGTGTGTATGTGTGTGTCACTACCAAACAACACACATAAGTCAAATCAGGTTTGGTCTTTAGAGTAAAATTCTACTGAAATATGTTTGAAAAATCTTTGTTCATGTGTATTTTCAATGTTTAAGCGAATAAAAAAAAAGCCTGAAAAACTAACTATTTTTAGAATATTAAAATACATGTATAGTTTGACCTTTAAACTAGAATTATAAACATTTAATTGTATTTTAAAGCTCAAAATTAGGCCTTTTTATTCTGTTTAGATCTAAAGATGCATCTAGTTTCGAGGACTTCCTTACATATTATATTCAAGGATTTCCTTTAAAATCTTAAAGATTATAGCAAAAAGATTTTTCTTTTTTTGTCATCCAAAAATGGTCAGATATAACAAACAAGTCTTAACAACTGTTTAATGTTTTACTGGTCTGAGAGATTGGAGGGAGTTTCCTGTTTTGAAGATCCTTTCAAAATAAAAGCAAAAGTTTAATACAGAAAACGTTAAAATAAAATAAAAAGGTTTCTCCGGTTCAGTTCACCCTAAAGTGTCGAGCTGAAATGTACGAGTGTGTTCAAGGCAGTCATTAATTACAGTGTGTGTGTGTGTGTGTGTGTGTGTGTGTGAGAGGGGAGATTGTGTGTGTGTGTGTGTGTGTGTGTGTGTGTGAGAAGGGAGACTGTGTGTGTGTGTGAGAGAGAGAGGGGAGACTGTATGTGTGTGTGTGTGTGTGTGTGAGAGAGAGGGGAGACTGTGTGTGTGTGTGTGTGTGTGTGTGTGTGTGTGTGTGTGTGTGTGTGTGTGTGTGTGTGTGTGTGTGTGTGAGGTAATGAGCGGTAGGATTCGGGGTTAAGAGTGACATGGTGTCAGTGGCTTCTCTTGTGGCCTAATTAGCCTTCTAATTAATAGATTAATAGATAGTGTGTGTGTGTGTGTGTGTGTGTGTGTGTGTGTGTGTGTGTGAGATAGATAGATAGCGCGTGGCTAAGAGCATCAGCTAACTGTTCGGCCTAATGTGCATCACAATGAATTACTGTCTAAGGGGTTTCTAACAAGGTGAGGGGCTTAAAATCCTACTTTAAAATTAACCAAGAAAACCTGTGTGTGTGTGTGTGTGTGTGTGTGTGTGTGTGTGTGTGTGTGTGTGTGTGTGTGTGTGTGTGTGTGTGTGTGTGTGTGTGTGTGTGTGTGTGTGTGTGTGAGAAAGACAAAAGGGAGAAAGAAGAGGAGAAGAGGCTGAAATCAATTAGCCTTTTCTAGCGGGTCATTAGCTGCCCTTGGATAGGCACAGATAATTATAGGAGGGTGGTGTGTGTGTGTGTGTGTGTGTGTGTGTGTGTGTGTGTGTGTGTGTGTGTGTGTGTGTGTGTGTGTGTGTGTGTGTGTGTGTGTGTGTGTGTGTGTGTGTGTGTGTGTGAGGAATAGACAGACATGGAATGGGTTAAAACGAGACACTGCAGCACTGGTCCATTCAAGATTTTTGTCTATTTATCTTCCATAACATGTCTTCTTTCATACTAGTATAAATCAAAAGGTCCAACATGTACATTCAGGTGTTTATTTGACTAAACCTTGTCTGTTTGTGTCTGTATATTTCTCCTATCTTTAATGACCATTAACATCATTTTTTTTCAATACTCTGAACCAAAAATCTCAACTTCTAAAGCACTTACATCCACTAAACTTTCCATAATCATTCTCAGCACTATTCTGAAGGTTATTACAGAAGGATTTGTTCATATGTTGTTCACTGTCTGATTTATGAGACATTTTCTTCCTAAAAACAAACTGAAAATCCATTTTTAGACCTCTAGAATAGTATTTTATTTTTTATTTTCTACCAATAAGCTAAACTGTCCCCGTATCCACCTACAGTGAGTCTTAAATCAGACAACATGGGGAACACGCGACCGCTAATCAGAAATCTTTAAAAGCAACTTCATGAGCAATTATGTGAAGCAGAGCTGTGAGGTCACGTTCATCTAATGGAACTGATAATGAACTGTCTACATGTCAGATCAGGGCTCCCTAGAGAGAGAGTGTGGTGTGTGTGTGTGTGTGTGTGTGTGTGTGTGTGTGTGTGTGTGTGTGTGTGTGTGTGTGTGTGTGTGTGTGAGGGGGCAGATTCCCTCAGGACAAGATGTGGTTTCACATTATGTCGTCAGGATTCAGATGGGATGAGAAAAAAATGTCAAATTAAAAAGATATTCAGGGATACTGTGTTTAAGAAGTGTGTGTGTGTGTGTGTGTGTGTGTGTGTGTGTGTGTGTGTGTGTGTGTGTGTGTGTGTGTGTATCTGACAGACCTTTAAAAATTCCACACCAACTACTTGTTTACAGGTTGAAATAAAGCATAATTATTATTAGAAAGTACTACTCCCATCAACAAGAAATAGTTTGAAACCATAAACTAAATTTAGTCCGATTTTTTCTGGTTTAAAGGTGCTCTGAGGAACTTTAAGTGTGTGTTAATATTTGCTCCCCCTTTGGACATCAGCGGTAGTGTTTTTTCTACGCCAGCTATTGTTCCTGGGTGAGCGTATACCCATGACAAAGGCATTAAGAAAAACTATGTAAAAACAGCATTCTTTGCACTGATGTTCTCGTTTGCTGTTACATCAGAGGAAAAATTAGACTGTTTCAGAAATATTTAAAAGTTCCTCGTAGCACCTTTAAATGGAGGTGAATTTTCCTTTAATTCAAAATGTTCTTGGTCACCATAGAGATGTGCCCAACACCTATTTAATATGGAGCGGCCATTTTGGCTATAAGACCGCAGTGTGTTGACCCTGACAGCTCCGGTCGCATGTCCACGGAAACCATTGACATTTTCTACTAGATTAACTGGATTCAGATGAGTGGAGGTGTGTGTGTGTGTGTGTGTGTGTGTGTGTGTGTGTGTGTGTGTGTGTGTGTGTGTGTGTGTGTGTGTGTAGATGTTTCTGTAGTAATTGTGTTGAGCACTACACATTTCCCAATTACCAAAAATCAATCAAAATGAGTACGCTAGCCTGTATGAGACCAATTTAGTTACATTTCTTGATTATGCATTTAAAAATATGACTATATATGAGGGTTAGGGTTAGTGTATGAGGGTATTGCATTTTTTTTAGTGTGTGAACTAGACAGTTGTTTATTGAGGATCCCTTGGCTTAGTCAATCTGGTCAGTGTGGAGAAAATCAACTATTTTCCACTTACGTGTTCGTATTTCTAG
>NC_137228.1:13469334-13471834 GCF_949987685.1 Ammodytes marinus
TGTGTGTGTGTGTGTGTGTGTGTGTGTGTGTGTGTGTGTGTGTGTGTGTGTGTGTGTGTGTGTAAATGAGAGGTTGCTGCACTGGCTTCGAAATCTAGCCAACACTTTGCAAGAAGAAAAATGCAAGTTTCATTGTGTTGGGAAAAGATTATGGCCACTATAACCCTTTATAGTTCTTTATTTTTTTAGATATTTTTTGGGCATTTTTATGCTTTATTGATAGTGCAGAGAGACAGGTGGAATGGGACAGAGAGGGGAGTGACATGCAGAGAACGACCGCGGCAGGGAATTGAACCCAGGTCTGCTGCTGGGCACGGCCCGGGGGGGGGGGGGGGGGGGGGACGCCCTACCAACTGAGCTAAGGGCGCCCCCCTTTATAGTTTAATGGATAAATGTTTTAAAAAATCTCTACTGAAAAAAATAAATAAATACAGTGTTAATACACAGCCTAGGCTCTGTAAACAGGCACGTAAACAAAGGGGGCCACCGTGTTTGCATCATGCCTGTGTCAGTGTGTGTGTGTGTGTGTGTGTGTGTGTGTGTGTGTGTGTGTGTGTACCACAGAAGGATAGTAACCAATCTGTGAACTTTAGCGTGACATTGGTGTGGATCAGTGTATACCTGTGTATGTGTGTGTGTGCGTGCATGTGTCCCTGTGTGTATGTGTGTGTGTGCGTGCATGTGTCCCTGTGTGTGTGTGTGTGTGTGTGCGTGCATGTGTCCCTGTGTGTGTGTGTGTGTGTGTGTGTAATTATCGGCGGTTGGAAGCAGCTCCCTTCATAACAAATTAGAGTTGACTGCCATCGACTTCCCTCTGCACTCAGCCCCCCAACGCTCGTTAGTCAACAGAAGCACCTTATAATTACTGTCCACACACACACACACACACACACACACACACACACGCGCGCACGCACACACACACGCGCACACACAGAAGCAGGAGTTTGGAGGCATTTTTGTCAATATCCAACACTGACACACTGCCCCCTGTCTGCAGCCATCAGCACTACACCAACTGAACAAAATTAACGTAAAGCTAGTGGTGAGATTGTAGACGTCAACGCTCCCTTGCTAACCCCTCCCTTTGTGGAGAATTTACAGAAGCTACGGTGGCCTTCAAGGACAAGAAAAAGAGGGGGGAAAAAACCCTTGTACCTGGTAGCATCGGGCCCTGGTTTGAGCCTTCTCTGTGTGTTAGCCTCATAAACCAATTCCTATTCATTGTAGTCGTTATATAGCCCCACACACACTGCTAGTGATCAGTGGGAATTTTAGTTTTTTTCTTTATTTAAATATATATAAAAACAAAAACAAAAACAAAAAAAAAACAGTAATCAAATCAAAATGTGTCCTACCTGGTAGCATCGGGCCCTGGTTTGAGCCGCCCCTGTGTGTTAGCCTCCCAGACGCTGTTAGCTAGCTGGTTCCCTATGGCAGACATGACTCGGATGAGCTCCAGAGGCCATTCGTCCAGATCCAGAGACCGGACGCGGCTCAGGTGAGTCCCCAGGTTACGATGGATCCCTGAACACTCTATGCAGATCAGAGCGCCGAGGTTTAGACTCGCCCAGTCAGGGTCTGCAGGAGAGAACACACACTATGTTATATTCAAATCAAATCAGTTTTATTTTATAGCCCAATATCACAAATAGACATTTGCCTCAGTGGGCTTTACATTCCATACAGTCTGACACCCTGACCTTACACCCTTATATTACTCAGAGTCTACAGGGGGGGAGAGAGGACAAACAACATGGATTAAAACAGTGGTTGGGTGTGGGGGACAAGATATTTTTGTCTATTTCTCTTCCATAACATGTCTTCTTTCATATTGGTATAAATCAAAGGTCCAACATGTACATTCAGGTGTTTTGTCTGTCAGTATCTGTATATTTCTCTTATACAACCATCTTTAACTGACATTATCTCAACAGTATTTTTTTCCCCCCAATACTCAATACTAAACAATCTGACAAAATTGCCATGATTTTCCAATTTCTTTATTTTTTCTCTCTATGGGGGGGGGAGGGGGGGCTCTAACAACACCACGAGAGCCCAATAGAATTCCTTTATATATGTCTATATATGTCTCTAGTATAAACATAATTCTTTTCAGTGATTGGTTGAAGCAGGATGTGTATGTGTGTGTGTGTGTGTGTGTGTGTGTGTGTTACTCACTGTGTGTCTCACAGTCTGCACAGCGCGCGTTTCCTCTGATTCCCCTGATGGACTGCAGGGCCATGGCTTCTGTCTGGCTGGTCAGGCGAGACTGGGAGAGAAACACGTACAAATAAAACTAAATCCAGACAGATTGGCTTGAAAATGGATCAAAACGCTGCATACGGTGGGTGGCCCCTCTGTTTACATGCCAGTTTACAGAGGCCTAGGCTGTGTATGGACACTGGATTATTTTTTAAGCACGCAGTACAGATATGAAAAACAAGGAACACAAAAGGATCGGTGTGTGTGTGTGTGTGTGTGTGTGTGTGTGAGCGTG
>NC_137228.1:13476834-13491834 GCF_949987685.1 Ammodytes marinus
GAATAAGTGAAGCTCTTCAGTCGAGACACCCAGAGGCAATTAAAGTGGTACACACACACACACACACACACACACACACACACACACACACACACACACACACACACACACACACACACACACACACACACACACACACACACACACACACACACACACACACACACACACACACACACACACACACACACACACACACACACACACACACACACACACACACACACACACAGTTTGCTGGTCGAGGAATCAAAGCCGTCGCAAGCCTGGAATGTGTCCAGTGATCCTGCTGTTACCTGTGTGTGGCCACTTCAAACATCTGAAGCTCTGTGTGTGTGTGTGTGTGTGTGTGTGTGTGTGTGTGTGTGTGTGTGTGTGTGTGTGTCATCTTTCAAAGCTCCAGGATGAATGGATAGTATCAAACAGCAGCTAGTTAACAAGAACTGGAGGTTGTGATCAGCAGGGGTTCACCTTACACAGGTGTGTGTGTGTGTGTGTGTCTGTGTGCACGTGCGAGTTATTCACCTCCATTTATTTTACATTACATAAATGTCTTGCTTACACTGCAGACTATTCAATTCATCATTTTATGTAGACAATGCTATAAAATAATAAAAGAGGGTTAAAGCTATAGTGTGTAACTTCTGTCTCCCCCATGAGGAATTCTGAGTAATAAACAACAACACTGTTGGCGCATCTACATGAGGTAAAGCCTTCAGTGATGGCTCATGGATTGTATACCTTCTGCTGTACGTCCAGGTTTTTTTCTTAGCAGTAGAATCAACAACTGAAGCATTTCTTGGGCTCTTCTTGGGATTTTTCTGAGCTCCTGCACCAGTTTGTAAACGCTGCCATACTGAGAAATACAGAGAGCTGATAGGCTTAATCAACTTTGTGTCAACTCGTTTGTTGATGGCTTGAATGTAACCAGTCATTCATTAATATGAAAAAGATACGCACTGTAGCTTTAAATGGCCCTTTAACCACTAGTTAACTGTTAAGTGTGTGAACAGATGCAGAAGCAGATGTGTAACGTTGCTCTCTCCATCACCGCGGCAACAAGCAAGTGCCTGTCTGTCTGAGTGACTGATACACACCAGTCTGCTCTGCTCATTCTCCCAGAGCAGTGAAATACATCGGCACCAACGTGCCTTCTTTTAAGTGTTCAGCTGGTTAAGAGTGAAATTCAACCGCTATAGGACAATTCAATCCCTTTTTCACTGCACTTCGAAGATAAATGTTCAACTATTTCTATTTGAAAAATGTGGAATATTTTGAAGTTTTGGGGCGTTTTGGTGCACATTTATCGAAAAAATCTAATTTGAACAGTTAAAATACTAATCATTAGTAACGTTTTGCTTCATATTAATGATTTCTTCAGACGTAAAGAAATAAAAATAATTTAATTCCAAGAAATTTTCAGGAAAAACCCGTCTAGATAAAAATGTGTCTGTGTGGTCCTTTTTTTTATTTTTATTTTTTTAAATAAAACGCTAAAAACACATATGTATAATTTTAAATAATATGACCAATTCAGCATGGTCAATCAATGTGGAGAATTTTTTTTTTCTGTCTATAATCTCCCCTTCATTCCCTCTCAGTGAATCCTGTGTGTGGCTCGTTTTATCATCCCAGGCTCACTGGCCTTGCCGCGCTGCTATCCGTCAGCGAGAGGCCCTAAGTGAAATATTATAAATAATCCAGCGTATTGAAATCTTTTATCAGCTGTGTCACTTTCATTATTCAATAAGCGATTAGTAACAGTCTTCCCAATTTAGCCATTAGCCGCCGCGGCCTGAGCTCCATGTCACGGTGTGTGAGCCGCTGAAGTATCCGCCTGTCGGAGGGCCGTTCTGGGCTGAGTTATAGAGAGGGGAACGCCCCCCTCTGGAGCCCAGATATCCCAGGTAGGAACGACCCAATACGCGCGCACGCGTAAGCACACACACACACACACACACACACACACACACACACACACACACACACACACACACACACACACACACACACACACACACACACAGTATTACTGATAGGAATAGGGTGAATGTAAAGAGGAGTTAAAGGTGGAGTCAGTGATTCTGGAGAACGCTTGTTGTCAAAATCACTTTTTGTAAAAATCAGTGAATATCTCCTCATGATCCGCTACCTGTCTGTACTGTGTGTGTGCTGTGAAAGAATCTAGTGTTAATACACAGCCTAGGCTCTGTAAACGGGCATGTTGCTAGCTAAAGTGGCCCCTTATTTTACATACCAGTTTACAGAGCATAGGCTGTGTATTAACAATAGATTTTTTTTCGACACACAGTACGGACAGGTAGCGGATGGTGACGAGATATTCACTGATATGACAACAAGCGTTCTCCAGAATCACTGACTCCACCTTTAAAGAAGGTAAAGTCCTAAGAAGCTACAATGTGGTACAAGGTCACTGTGACCTCAGTATATGGAAGACATGGGCCGATAAATGGTTTCAAGTCACATGTCCAAGTGTCCCTGGCCAAGACACTGAACCCTAAGCTGCTCCCGATAGTTAAACTGCGATCGGTGTGTGAATGTGTGTGTGTGAATGACAACGTGTGAATGGGAACAGGTCTCCCTTGAAAAAGAGTCTCTGGTCTCAATGGGATTTGTAGAATTTCTGAGAAAGATATATTGATGTAGCTGTAGCGTGAACCAATCGGCAAAGGCAAAGTTCTGAACAGTTTAACACACACGCACGCACGCACACACCCACACACACACACACACACACACACACACACACACACAGAGAGAAGAGGTAGAATAGGAGAGAAAAATTCCATCATGATGAAAAGATGAAGGGAAGATAGAATGAGAGAATGGAGAGATCATAATGACTGCGTTTCCAAACCCCGGGCCAAAAGTACAGCTTCAATTTTATTATTTACCTTATTTAAAAACCTGTCTGTACTGTCTGTGCATTGAAAACAAATGTGTTAATACACAGCCTAGGCTCTGTAAACTGTATGTTGCTGGCTATGGTGGGCCCCTTGTTTACATACCAGTTTACAGAGCCTAGGCTGTGTATTAACACTGCATTTCATTTTCAGCGCACACACACAGTACAGACAGGTAGCAGATCCTGAGGAGATAATCACTGATTTTGACAGAAAGTGATTTTGACAACAAGCGTTCTCCAGAATCACTGACTGCACCTTTAATCCAAGGCTTAGACATAAATAACTATGATTAGTTTTTAGTAGAGTTAGCTGTTTAGATATTTGAAAGTGTTTAAAGCACATACTGTAAGTTGAAAATGAATTTGAATTTTTTTTTAAGTGTAGAAGTGAAAAGATAATGGCAGGAATATAAGTAGAATATTTTTTAGTAATTTGTAAGTACATTAAAGGTGCTATGAGGAACTTTTAAATATTTCTGAAACAGTCAAATTTTTCCTGTGAGGATCATAAATTATAAACCAGACCATCATTGCAAAGAATGCTATTTTTTATATGGTTTTTCTTAATGCCTTTGCCATGGGTACGCTCACCCAGGAACAACAGCTGGCGTGGTAAAAACACTACCGCATTTGTCCAAAGGGGGCGCAAGAATGAACACAAACTGAAGGTTCCTCGTAGCACCTTTAATATAAGTATTTTAGTATAGTTTATGTCAAAGGCATTATGACAAACAATATAAAAAAAACATTCTTTGTACTGATGGCCTCGTTTGCTGTTACATGTAATTTATTATCATCAGAGGAGAAATTAGACTGTTTCAGAAATATTTAAAAGTTCCTCGTGGCATCTTTAAAGCAGATTAATCCTAGCATTTTAGTAGTTTATAATGTAAATATAATTATTATTATGGTAGTCATTTATTAGTATTTTAGTATTGTTTATGTGTGTGTCCCGGGGCAGGGAAAGGTGTGAGTGAGGGCTGGGTAGATGGAGTACCTTCAGTAGTACCAGAGAGAGGGTCAGTCTTGAAGTTGCTGGTGCTTTTCTTGCGTCTGTGTTTCTGTTTGCGGTTGGCGTGAGGAGACGGGGGCGGCTCCAGCTTGGGACTGGTGGTGGAGGAGATACTGGGAGAGGAGCATGCTGAGTCCCCCAGGCCTGTGTCTGTGAATATAGAGAGTACAGGGTTAGTTTACAGAGCCTAGGCTGTGTATTAACAGGCCTGTGTCTGTGGATAGATAGAGAGTACAGGGTTAGTTTACAGAGCCTGGGCTGTGTATTAACAGGCCTGTGTCTGTGGATAGATAGAGTACAGGGTTAATACAACTATCTTTAATCATCATCAAGTCATACACAGCCTTGTTTACAGAGCCTAGGCTGTGTATTAACAGGCCTGTGTCTGGGAATATAGAGAATACAGGGTTAGTTTACGGAGCCTAGGCTGTGTATTAACAAGCATTGTGTCTGGGGGAATAGAATCCAGTGTTAGTTCAAAGAGCCTGTCAAATCAAGAGAATGAAGTCACTAGAATCCATCAAGTCAAACACAGCCTAGTCTCTGTAAACTGGTGTGTACACAAAGGGGGAGGCTCCAGCTTGGGACTGGTGGTGGAAGATATGCTGGGAGAGGAGCAAGCAGAAAATCCAGTGTTAATACACAGCCTAGGCTCTGTAAACTGGTATTTAAACAAAGGGTGCCCACTGTAGCTAGCAACATAGCAGCTTACAGAGCCTAGGCTGTGTATTAACACCAGCCAGATATACTTTCAGCGCGCACACACAGTACAGACAGGCAGAGGATCATGAGGAGATATTCACTGATTTTTTTTTTGACAGAAAGTGATTTTGACAACAAGCGTTCTCCAGAATCACTGACTGCACCTTTAAACAAGGTTATAATAAAACTAACAATAAGATATTTAGAGATGGTGTCTTCTGATTGGTCGGACAAAAGCCGAAAGCGCCAAAACATTTGATGAGGTTCATGGTTTGTTTGTCGGGAAAACCCACCAGACACGGACCGGGGGGGACAACAGAGAGAGAGAGAGAGAGAATGTGTGTGTGTGTGTGTGTGTGTGTGTGTGTGTGTGTGTGTGTGTGTGTGTGTGTGTGTGTGTGTGTGTGTGCAGATGGGGCGGCCGTTAATCCACTGCAGTTAATTGCACTCTCGGGGATGGCATCTTGTCAGCAGAGATAAGTTGTCACATTTTCCACTTGAGTCGAGACTAAACGATTGTAAAATAAGTTATGGCCGTCCTTGGGGCTGTCTGTGTGTGTGTGTGTGTGTGTGTGTGTGTGTGTGTGTGTGTGTGTGTGTGTGTGTGTGTGTGTGTGTGTGTGTGTGTGTGTGTGTGTGTGTGTGTGTGTGCTTCCATCTCCACCCACACCCACACACGCACACACACACACACACACAGTGCACATGTCAGAGCCTCCGTCGCACCATGATATTGATGGAAGCTGAATGTTATTTTATTCTGCCGCTAGTCACAGCTGTCAGTGTGAGAGAGAGGGAGAGGGACAGAGGGGGGGAGAGAGAGACAGAGAGATAGAGAGAGGGACAGAGGAGAGAGAGGGAGAGAGAGAGAGAGAGAGAGAGAGAGAGAGAGAGAACAGGGTCCTAAAAAGACTTGAAATCTGATAGAGGAATACAAGGACCATACATCTTTCAATTAAAGGTGCAGTCAGTGATTCTGGAGAACGCTTGTTGTCAAAATCACTTTTTGTCAAAATCAGTGAATATCTCCTCATCATCCACTACCTGTCTGTACTGTGTGTGCGCCAATAAAAAAACCAGTGTTAATACACAGCCTAAGTTCTGTAAACTGGTTGCTACTGTAAATATGGAGGACCCTTAGTTAACATACCAGTTTACAGAGCCTAGGCTGTGTATTAACACAGGATTTACCCAAATAAAGCCATTTATCAGCCATGTATCTCTAGAAGCATGTGTGTGTGTGTGTGTGTGTGTGTGTGTGTGTGTGTGTGTGTGTGTGTGTGTGTGGCCCCTGGGAGTCGACTGAAAAGCTTTTCACAGCTTTAAACGTTATTTGAGGAAGACCTGAGGGCCCAACAACACCGTCGAGAGGGCTGTCAATCAAGCTTACACACACACACATACACACACACACACACACACACACACACACACACACGGCATGACAGCTGTCAGTCTTAACATCTACAGTAGCTCTGTGTGTGTGTTGCTGGCCCCTTACAAGTCACACAGACTCTCTCACACACACACACACACACACACACACACACACACACACACACACACACACACACACACACACACACACACACACAGTGACCATTAACTTGACAAACAGTTAAAGCAGTATTTGTGGTTTGGCAGGTGGATCAATGGTGGACAAATGATAGGCTCCCCCACGGAGCTGCGCACTGGGGCCTTTCACACTCAGCATGGGGCCTATAGTGGAGCTGCATGAGAGGGACTGATGTTTTTTTCATGCTATTTCTAGATTTTGTCTATTTATCTTCCATAACATGTCTTCTTTCATACTAGTATAAATCAAAGGTCCAACATGTACATTCAGGTGTTTATTTGACTAAACCTTGTCTGTTTGCGTCTGTATATTTCTCCTATACAACCATCTTTATTGGACATTATCTCAACATCAGTTTTTTTTTCAATACTCTGAACTAAAAATCTCAACTTGTAAAGCCCTTACATCAACTAAACTTTCCATAATCATTCTCAGCACTATTCTGAAGGTTATTACAGAAGGATTTGTTCATATGTTGTTCACTGTCTGATTTATGAGACATTTTCTTCTTAAAAAACAAGCTGAAAATGCATTTTTTTTAAATGTTAAAAATGTCCCCCTATTCTCCTGCAGCGTTTAGCAATGCATAGCAGTGTAGTGTGTGTGTAGTGTTACCTTATAGATAGCAGTGTGTAGTTGTTGTGTAGCAGTGTGTAGTTTGTGTAGTGTGTGTAGCAGTGTGTAGTGTGTGTAGTGTTACCTGTACCTTATAGATAGCAGTGTGTGTAGTGTGTGTAGCAGTGTGTAGTGTTACCTTATAGATAAAAGTGTATAGTGTGTGTAGCAGTGTGTGTAGTGTTACCTGTACCTTATAGATAGCAGTGTGTAGTTGTTGTGTAGCAGTGTGTAGTGTTACCTGTACCTTATAGATAGCAGTGTGTAGTTGTTGTGTAGCAGTGTGTAGTGTTACCTGTACCTTATAGATAGCAGTGTGTAGTGTGTGTAGCAGTGTGTAGTGTTTGTGCAGTGTGTAGTGTTACCTGTACCTTATAGATAGCAGTGTGTAGTTATTGTGTAGCAGTGTAGCAGTGTGTAGCAGTGTGTAGTGTGTGTAGCAGTGTGTAGTGTTACCTGTGCTGACGCCGGTGTTGGCGATCACAGTGGCCTCAGTCCATTGGTCTGCACTGGAGACGGAGTAGGATCTCTGGTGCATTCCCTCCGCAGCGCGACTGTTGAAGCTAACCAAGCTAACGCCACTAGCCATCTGAGACGCAGACGCACTGGTGCTCACTGAGCCTGCAGGAAAAGGATTAAGATCAGAAAAATAGATTTTTAATACTAGAAGTTAGACAATCACCGTGTGCAAATCCACACAAACAGACACACACACACACACACACACACACACACACACACACACACACACACACACACACACACACACACACACACACACACACACACACACACACACACACACACACACACACACACACACGCACACACACGCACACACACACACACACACACACACTGGTGCTCACAGAACCTGTAAGGAAAGGATTTTCTTTTAAATACTTGATTTTTTTTAAGGACACACAACTGAAAAACAAAAGACAAAATAAAATAAATAAATACTATGGCGTACTCTACTTTACAGGGTTCTAAGGACAGTGTTTTTAAACTATAAGTAAATGTTAAGCAGAAAATAAAAAGTCAAAAGGTGTCATGTAGGCCCCTTCAGTGCTGTTATATAGTCAAGGCGAGGCTGCCATATTTAAAGATCTCATATTTAAAGCAGAGGAGATTAAGATCAGAAAAATACATGAAATTAGACAATCCCTGTGTTCCAGTCCCCGTCCCGCCCTGCTATTTAGTTTGTCCCAATACATGATGTCAGATGCAGTATGCTGAAAAATAAATACCCAGAATGTCCTACTACATCCGGTTTCATTTTAACATTAAAGGTGCACTGTGCAGTTTCAGAGGAGGGGGGTTTGTTTACATTCACCGAGCCTGCAGTTAGTTTACAAAACATATTTTCTCTACATGTAATTCTTAGTATTGAATAATTCTATCATCATAAATGATTTTGAGGAACCTGGAACCAAACGTAAGACTAGAACATGTTTCCTTATATTTTACACAGAAAATCCCATAAAAGGAAAAGCTCCTCACAGGCTTAAATCAAACCCTTGAGTTAGAGAGGCACCACGCTCCAACACACACACACACACACACACACACACACACACACACACACACACACACACACACACACACACACACACACACACACACACACACACACACACACACACACACACACACACACGCTCCAACACACACACACACACACACACACACACACACACACACACACACACACACACACACACACACACACACACACACACACACACACACACACACACACACACACACACACACTCATTACAGCTCATTTCTTGGTGCTGCCTGACTGAGCCAGGACTGTGATTGCATTAATATTCATGACAATAATTAGTACATGGAGTACGGCTCACTGAATATCCATGCTATTAGCTCGGGCCTCCTGGAACCCTGTGTGTGTGTGTGTGTGTGTGTGTGTGTGTGTGTGTGTGTGTGTGTGTGTGTGTGTGTGTGTGTGTGTGTGTGTGTGTGTGTGTGTGTGTGTGTGTGTGTGTGTGTGTTTGATTTCAACGCCTTCTTTTATTATGTGCACGACTCGACACGACATGGAGGAGCGCTCCTTTTTATCCACCTTTTGTTTGATACAATGTCTTCCCTGAAGCGGAATTAAGCGTTTCTTGTGTTTAAAAGCAGGTTTTTAACTCAAATCTTGTGAGGAAACATGATTGTGAACATGATAAAGCTTCAAGTAAAAGCTAAATGTAATAATGTCACTGAGTTTTGGTTAATTTCAGTGAATTTGACTAATAAAAATGTCGTTAATGACTCCAGATGCCATTTGAAAAAAACACAATTTTCTAATAAAATTTAAAATCCAACAATGTTCTTGTTATTTCTCATGAATTCTATAAGTATCGATAATATCTATAAAGGTGCATTTCCAGGGTTTACCAAATCAGACAAAAACATATTAAAGATGTTTATAAATGAGTCTAACTTAAGAGAAATACCCCAAAATACAGTTTGCATTTTAGGAGAAAATAGGAATATTTAAGTTTTCCTAGAGTCATTTTTTCTTGGGTGAATTCCCACTTTCATGTTGAAACTTTAAAGAAATATAAATATACCCACAGTGGCCGAATACGCCATCATAGAACTCTGCCCTGTATTTACCTGTGTTCTGAGCATTTGTATGTGTGTGTGTGTGTGTGTGTGTGTGTTACTAGGTGAACGGTGTATTTACTTGTGTTTATCTGTGCACAGTTTAATACACCAGTGCGCAGAATACACCCCCCCCCCCAAAAAAAAAAACACACACACACACACAGTATTATTAACCTGTGTATGTACCTGTGTTATGTGCACAGGTAACTACACCTGTGTAAAGAACACACACACACACACACACACACACACACACACACACACACACACACACACACACACACACACACACACACACACACACACACACACACCCAGTAGTATGTACCTGTGTTCTGTGCTAGCTGCATGCTGCTCATGTCCTTGGCCAGGCCGTTGGTCCCGGGCGTTACCGTGGTGACGGCTCTGGGCGGCCTCTTGCCCGGAACCTTCACTGTGGTGCGCAGCAGGTCGATCTCCTTACCGTGGACGTTCTGCATGTAGTCCTGAGAGAGAGAGACAGGGGTTAAGTATGGTTATTATATATATCTGAGAGAGAGAGAGACAGAGAGAGAGAGAGAGAGAGAGAGAGAGAGAGAGAAACAGTCAGGTTAAATCTGTTTATTATATATATCTGAGAGAGAGAGAGAGAGAGAGAGAGAGAGAGAGACAGAGAGACAGAGAAACAGTCAGGTTAAATCTGTTTATTATATATATCTGAGAGAGAGAGAGAGAGAGAGAGAGAGAGAGAGAGAGAGAGAGAGAGAGAGAGAGACAGAGAGACAGAGAAACAGTCAGGTTAAATCTGTTTATTATATATATCTGAGAGAGAGAGAGAGAGAGAGAGAGAGAAACAGTCAGGTTAAATCTGTTTATTATATATAACTGAGAGAGAGAGAGAGAGAGAGAGAGAGAGAGAGAGAGAGAGAGAGAAACAGTCAGGTTAAATCTGTTTATTATATATAACTGAGAGAGAGAGAGAGAGAGAGAGAGAGAGAGGGAGAGAGAGAGACAGAGAGGGAGAGAGGGAGAGGGAGAGAGAGAGACAGAGAGAGAGAAAGGGGCATTCTGCATGTAGTCCTGTGAGAGAGAGGGGATTTCAAAATGAAGGTCAGCTGTTTTAACATTTAAATAAACAGTTAAAGGATACTATGTAGAGGTCTTAGAGATTCATTTTCTACGTGTTTTGAAGAACAAAATGTCTCACCAATCAGACAGTGAACAACATATGAACAAATCCTTCTGTAATAACCTTCAGAATAGTGCTGAGAATGATTATGGAAAGTTTAGTTGATGTAAGTGCTTTAGAAGTTAAGAAAAACTAACGTTGGTTGCCATAATGTCCGTTAAAGATGGTTGTATAGGAGAAATATACAGACGCAAACAGACAAGGTTTAGTCAAATAAACACCTGAATGTACATGTTGGATCATCATTATACTAGTATGAAAGAAGACATGTTATGGAAGAGAAATAGAAGGAAAAAAAAGTCTGAAAATTGACCAGTGCTTGAAAAACCGATGTGTTGCCTTCAGTGTGTGGACCTAAAGCCTGTATAGCATAAATAAATACCTAAAGAATAGATACAGCTACTTGTTCTTCCTCTTGAATGAGTCCGTCTGTGTGTGTCCAGAGGGGATTACCACACACACACACACACACACACACACACACACACACACACACACACACACACACACACACACACACACACACACACACACACACACACACACACACACACACACACACACACACACACACACACACACACACACACACACACACATGGATAATAACTCCCTTAATCCTCAGATAATACAAACACTAACAAAGCTAAAACGTTAATCCCTCAAAGCAGCACTGAAGTGGAGGACCAGCTCGGTAGGCAACACGCCCGATACTCGACGGCCCGCTGTGTGTGTGTGTGTGTGTGTGTGTGTGTGTGTGTGTGTGTGTGTGTGTGTGTGTGTGTGTGTGTGTAGGTGGTGTGTGTGTGTGTGTGTGTGTGTGTGTGTGTGAAGGGTCGCTGTTAAAGGAACGAGCGTAGATCAGAAGAATGAATTGAAACACAAGTATAGGTGTTAATGACCGTCGAGAGGCGCTTGTTAAAAACACCCACTGACCCCGGACACACACACACACACACACACACACACACACACACACACACACACACACACACACACACACACACACACACACACACACACACACACACACACACACACACACACACACACACACACACACACACACACACACACACACACACACACACACACAGACAGACAGACAGAGCCTGGTGGAGTGCCTGCGTTGGGGAGGTCTAGGCCTCTTCAACATCAAAAACACTGTCAGGAACAAAGTGCTGTTTCTATGTGACCGATGTTGATGTTTAAAAAGATGTTTCTGTTGCTAAAAGAAGCTTCTTCCAATGGTTATATCTGCTAACGAGAGACATTTATGAAAAAGCTAAACTGTCTTTCTCATTTTAATTGTTTTAAATGCTTTTATTCTCATTGATTTGTTTTTTATTTGTATTTCTTTAAAGGGGCACTGTGTAATACAGTGGCCTTCAAGGACAAGAACAATTCTAAATTTTAAACAATGCACCTGATGACATTCCAAAAATATGGATGCCTCCATAAGACTTGCCTGCTCAATGTACAAAATGTAATATTAATATTTGTAAATCTCCGCTCAGGAGGATAATTCAGATTATTGGCAGAGGTGATTTTACACCAATGAGGACATATTTATGAATGAGGATATTGATTTCAGCTAATAAATTACTTAAAATGTTACACAGTGTCCCTTTAACTTCTCTGTAGCACTTTGTAGATTCTAGTAATATAAAATGCATGAGAAATAAAATGTATATATATATTATTATAATTAAAAATAATGAGGAGATGTGAGGAAGGGGAAAAAATCCAGAAATAAATAATAATAATCCTTGAAAAACAGTGTGTAGTTTTGTAGGTTGTGTGAGTGACGGTCCTCACAAATACAGAAGAACTGTTAGAACGTGTGTTAAAGTAATAAATACCTGTCGGACCAAAATGCATTCCCTTAACTTTACATTTCAACAAGCAGACAGGAGAGAAAACGTCTTCACTTCCCTGTTTCTAAAGCCCTAATTGGTCCTCACAAAGATAGGATAACTCTTATAACACACACACACACACACACACACACACACACACACACAGTCTCTCTCTCACACACACACACACACACACACAGTCTCTCTCTCACACACACACACACACACACAGTTTCGCTCACACACACACACACACCCTGGCAAGCCGACTGACAAAAGGCCAATTCAAATCCAAGTGCTCTCAACGGCATGTTAACAAGCCACCAGAGAATCCTACAGCTAAAGGCCTGCTGCGCACTCACACACACACACACACACACACACACACTCACACACACACACACACACACACACACACACACACACACACACACACACACACACACACACACACACACACACACACACACACACACACACACACACACACACACACACACACACACACACACACACACACACACACACACACACACACACACACACACACACACACACACACAGTCTCTCACACACAGTCTCTCACACACACACACACACACACACACACACACACACACTCACACTCCCCTTGGACAGATTGACCGAGGTAATTGAGACTCCATTTGCATCGAGGAGCTTTCATCAGCGACCAGGACGGATGTGTGTATCGACAGCAGGTGGTGTGTGTGTGTGTGTGTGTGTGTGTGTGTGAGACTGTGTGTGTGTGTGTATGAGTGTGTGTGAGACTGTGTGAGACTGTGTGAGAGTGTGTGTGTGTGTGTAAATGTACAAACGCCGATGTCAGTGTGAAAAATGCAACTTGAACGGAGCGCTGAATACTGCTGACCGCGATGGAAATATGAATCCATGAAAATATAAGAATAAAAAAACACGATCGATCGGTCGGTTGACGGCAAATAAAGCAGTAGAAGAAGAGGAAGACAGGAAGTGTTGAGCGGGAAATAGTGGCGAAGATGACAGGCCAGAAAAAATGGCTGAAAGACGCACTGGAAGGCAAAGACAGAACTAAACGAGCAAGAGAGAAATATTTGCTACACTGACATACTCGTTTACAGAGCCTAGGCTGTGTATTAACACTAGTTTTTTTTTGTTGTAGTGTTGTTTCAGCAAGATGACAGGTGGTTGAAAGACGCACTGGACTAAATACTGGAGGTTTAAGATATGTCTAAACTAACATTTACAAGACAACGGTGAGTGTTTTGAATATACGTTCCACATGGACACAGATGGACAAAAGCTTCAGTGTTGTTATGGCCCCCGCTGTTGTTCCTGGGTGAGCGTACCCTACCCACGATAAATAATTTTTAAATCATAACATATGATATAATTGGGTTATTTTTTTAGGGCTTTTTCTAGTAGTTTTTCGAGCTAATTTAAGAAAAGATCTCAATGTGTTTGAGCAAGGCAGTGCTGGAGCCCGAGGGTTGTTGGTTTGAATCCTTCATGTCTCACGTCCATCAACGATTAGAACAAACGATGCAGCAAATTAGTGTTAAAACTCATCACTTAAAACACACACACACTAATTTATAAACACACACACACACACACACACACACACACACACACACACACACACACACACACACACACACACACACACACACACACACACACACACACACACACACACACACACACACACACACACACACACTCACTCTAATTTATAAACACACACACACACACACACACACACTCACTCTAATTTATAAACACACACACACACACACACACAAAGCCCCTCAAGCTCCAAAAAGATTTTTTTTTTTTTGTGCATCAGTTGAGGCGTCACTTAGCGTGTTTGCGTTTTGCTAATGGAATGAAAGCTAATCAGAAGCTAATTGCTCGACTATGTGCAAAGAAACGTTAATGTGCTGATTAAGGGAAATGGACGAGGCGCTAATTAGCAAGAAAAGTCTGTTGAAGAAGTGAAGATCGGGCCAAAAAAACACATGTAGTCAGTGCACACACACAGGCATGTGTGTGTGTGTGTGTGTATACATACACACACACACACACACACACACACACACACACACACACACACACACACACACACACACATTAATTTGAATGTTTGTTCTACGGCCAATCGCAGACATTAACCAATTAATCAATTAACAATAATCGGCCAATTACAGTAGTTCTGGGTTTAACTAAACTACCTGAATTTAAAGGTGCAGTCAGTGATTCAAAATCTGTGAATATCTCCTCATGATCCACTACCTGTCTGTACTGTGTGTGCGCTAAATGTGTTAATACACAGCCTAGGCTCTGTAAACAGTCATTTTGCTAGCTATGGTGGGCCCTTTGTTTTACACACCAGTTTACAGAGCCTAGGCTGTGCATTAAATAACTGTGACGCTAACCAGTACCAATGTTCTGCAGAATATGTTAATAAGAACAAATTGAATCTGTTCACATGAATTTCTGTGTGAATTTGTCAGACACAAA
>NC_137228.1:13496834-13501834 GCF_949987685.1 Ammodytes marinus
AAAACTGCATTTTTATTCCCAGAAAACAGTGTCTATGTCTAGTGCTTGAAAGGAATGAATTTAGGGAACAGAAATGTGCAAGAAACCACTAACAAACGTACGATATAAACTACTTTTACACAAGATTCTAAGACTAAAATGTGAAGGTCAGGAGGATATATTGTGACTGATGCAGAGTGCAGGCTCTGGGCAGAATGAACTGAAGGGCTCAGACTGTATTTCTTACACCTTTAATCTTGTGTTTTTATTCACTAATACTATTCACTACTTGTAATCTATAATGTTAAAAAGACCATCTTGCCAGTAAAAAACTAGTTATAAAGACGATTTTGCAAATGATTAAACTACATTAAGATCTGGTTGAAATTATTTATTTTCCGGGCTGTGTCTACAAAAGTCAAATATGTCCAAAATGAATCATCAAAACCGCTTACGGTTGTCCAAGAATCAACATTTTTAACCCCAAAAACTAAGACTATTTCTAGTGCTTGAAAGGAGTGAATTTAGGGAATAGAATTGTCCAAGAAACCAGTAACAAACCACTTTTTTCAGATAAGAAAAGGCTAAAATGTGAAGGTCACAGGGATATATGTTGACTGATGCAGAGTGCAAGCTGTGGGCAGAATGAACTGAAGGGATGGGACTATATTTCTTACCCTCCTTCCCTCTGAACCTGGTTTTTGGGAGGTAGACGTCAGCAAATTAATTTCCATCCATCTATCGCGGGGCATGACAAGCTATCAGTTAGCCGCGGGCGCTGCGCTAATTGAAGGCAGTGTCGAAAGCGTTCCTGATGGGTAATATCTTTCATTATTCAACCTCCCCGGGCTCCGTGACACACACACACACCGAGACACACACACACACACACACACAGAGACAGAGAGACACACACACACACACACACACACACACAGAACAGAGAGAGAGAGAGAGACACACACACACACATACAGAGACAGAGCAGAGAGAGAGACACACACACAGACGCACACACACACACACACACACACACACAGAGACAGAGCAGAGAGAGAGAGAGACACACACACACACACACACACAGAGAGAGAGAGACACACACACACGCACACACATACACAGAGCAGAGAGAGAGAGACAGAGAAAAACACAGAGAGAGAAAGAGAGATAGAGAGACAGAGAAACACACACACACACACACACACACACACACACACACACACACACACACACACACACACACACACACACACACACACACACACACACACACACACACACACACACACACACACACACACACACACACACACACACACACACACACACAGTACTATTTTACCTTGGGCTGCCTTGTCAGTTACCAAGGTCTCCACATAGGGAAATAGATGTGCAGAGATAAATACATACTCAGTGCTCGCGAGGCACTTGAGGTATTGTGGAGCAGTGCTTAGGAAAAGGTCGCTCGCTAAAGGGGGATTAAGATTTAGTCATCTGTTAGGCATCTGAAAACGTCCAAGGGCTTTAAACACATTCACAATGCTGGGTTTAGTATTTAAAGCTGTAGTGCGCAACTCTTTTTTTTTCATATAAGGTTGGTTACATTCAAGATTCAAGCCATCGCCAAACGAGTTGACACAAAGTTGTCAATCAGCTCCACAAAACTCTCTCTGTATTTCTCAGTATGGCAGCGTTTACAAACTGGATTTTTTTTTCCAGCATACACACAGTATGGACAGGTTGTAGATCGTGAGGAGATATTCACAGATTTTGACAAAAAGTGATTTTGACAACAAGCGTTCTCCAGAATCACTGACTAACTCCACCTTTACGGAACTAAACAAATAGGCAATATTCAAGAGGTAATGACCCAAAAAAAATTATTTACGCACTGCAGCTTTAAGAAAAGGCTGTTTTGAAATGGTAAGAACAAGAAAATGTAGGAAAGGATTCTTCAGACTCATTTACAAGAAGTTATAGATCCCGAAAACTGCCCCTGGACACTCTCTTTTATCTCATCGTATTTGATTTGACTAATACACACACACACACACACTGTATCACACACACACACACACACACACACACACACACACACACACTGTATCACACACACACACTCTCTCTCTTTGACTCATAGGGCCCGGGTGAGGTATTGTTGAGTAGTGCTCAGCTAAAGGTCGCTAGCTCGGGGGAAGCTAAGAGATGAGGTAATCCGTTATTAAGAAGTCGCATCTCAAACATGTTCACGGGCTCAAACCTAGCGGCGCCGTGAGTAAAGACTCAACGCTAGTCATGAGGCGGACATCTTTCAGACAGGACAATGCTGGATGGATGGACAGGCAGAGAAATTATTATGGAGGTAGTAAGGTTTGAACATTTTTCATCTTTACACACATTTACAGAAACTACGGTGGCCTTCAAGGACAAAAAGCTAGTGACTAAAAGTTGGTGTAATATAGAACAGAACAATGGTGCAATGGTGGATAGATGGAGAGGCAGAGAAATTACTATGGAACTAGTAAGGTTTGCACATTTTTCATGTTAAATCTTGCTTTGGGAGAATGTACAGGAGAAGCTACGGTGGCCTTCAAGGACAAGAAGCTAGTCACTAAAGATTGTAATTTACAATAATTGTAAAGAATGTAACATCATCTAAAACAGGACAATGGTGGATAGATGGACATGCAGAGAAATTACTATGGAGCTAGTAAGGTTTGACATTTTTTTCATGTTAAATCTTGCTTTCGGAGAATTTACAGAAGCTACGGTGGCCTTCAAGGACAAGAAGCTAGTCACTAAAGATGGCATCATATGAAACAGTACAATGGTGCAATGGTGATGGATGGAGAGGCAGAGAAATTATAAGTGAGATTAGTGATGTTTTTAACTTTAAATAAAAAACTTTTAAATTATTATAGGAACAGTTTGTAAAAGGAAAAATGCCGTTTTTCAGAACAGACTTGGTAGAAATGGAATGAGTGTGTAATCTCTTGTTATTTATGACCTTAGAATGAGTCTTTTATATCTTTTATATCTACATAGGAGCGGGGCACTGAGGCCGCCATGTTGCACCACCATGTTTCTACAGTAACACAGAACGGACAAAAAAAATAGCCAGTAAATTCTACACACTGCAACTTTAAAATGATTAAAAGAAACCACAATTCCTTCTTTAAATCAACCATTCCCTTCTATTGTGTGTGTAAAAGCCTCGCAATAAAGAGCTGGTCTGATAAGGGGAGTTTGCCTGTCTGTTGATACACACTAATCTACTCTCTTATCTCTCATTCAAAGCCCTATTTTACCCACACAATGGACTTTCCCCGGCCTCTGCAACGGACTGACAGATGATTTTAGTGGAGATACGGTGTGTGTGTGTGTGTGTGTGTGTGTGTGTGTGTGTGTGTGTGTGTGTGTGTGTGTGTGTGTGTGTGTGTGTGTGTGTGTGTATCTATGGAAGAGACCCTCCAAAGAGAGGTGTGATCTCGAAGGTGCCAGTGACGTTTTTGTCTAATTACGAGCACAGTAAAGGGCTGTTCCAAGAGCTCTGGGACGCCTGGAACCCTCGATACGTGCATTCTTTAAACGTTTATTTTAGGACACACTGGGCTTTTGTAAATCAGGCTGAATTGAAAAAATTGTGGTTTCTGTTCCAAAGCCATATTTGAAATGTTGGAAATATTTGAAAACATAAACACACGCTATCTCTCTCTCTCTCTCACACACAAACTGTAACACACACACACAAACACGCTCTCTCTCTCTCACACTCTCTCACACACACACACACACACACACACACACACACACGCTCTCTCTCTCTCTCTCTCTCACACACTCACACACACGCGCTCTCTCTCTCTCTCTCTCTCACACACACACACACACACACACACACACACACACACACACACACACAGACACGCTCTCTCTCTCTCTCTCTCTCTCTCTCTCTCTCACACACACACACACACACAGACACAGACAGCGGATCTTAGTGGAGATACGGGTCGAGGCTCGTTTTGTTCTTGGTTGTCCCCGGAGACCAAGAGGCTAAATTAAAGGTGTCACCACGACGACGACAGTCACTGATATCGGGGTTAAACATCTGATCTGGTCGTAACCGCGGCGATCCCAGGTCATCCATCATTCTAACAGACAGGGGCCAGTGTGTGTGTGTGTGTGTGTGTGTGTGTGTGTGTGTGTGTGTGTGGAAGTGAAATGTCTAATCAAAACAAGAATAAAGAAAGGGCTTTTCCAGGATCTGTAGGATTGCCTGGAACCATTTTTAACGTATATCTTTTTAAACGTTATGTCACAAAAAAAATCATTTCAACGTAATTTTTGAGCTTAAAAAACAGTCCGATGGAAAAGCAGACATTCCCAATATGCAGTAATATCAATACCTTTTTAAAATTGGAGATTTATGCAAATTTTCTGATGGCTCAAAATATTTTGTCAAAATGTTAACAAACCACCGGGCTTAAAATGAAGTGTGAATGCTTTTCACAATGTCTGATAAGGATCTCTTGAAAAGTATTTTATCCACCAAATACATTACTATGAGTGAAAGAGTGACAAATATCAGAGTAGGACACAGACAGACAGACAGACAGACAGACAGACAGGCACACACACACACACACACACACACACACACACACACACACAGCACGACAAGGACAGCGAAGGGCAGAGAGCAGATCAAATAAAACAGCAACGGAGAAGAAAAGCTGATTTATCTGAAGCAGAATTCACGGTAATTAATTAGAAACCCAATTAACCAAACCTTACTCCAGCGGTCTCAGCCCATTAGTGGAATATTTAAAAACCTCGCCACTCGAACGGCACAGAAACGTGAATATAACCATGTGTGTAGGGTTAGTTTTTACATGGGAGGGACATATTATAAGTGCTTTGTTCTCCCCTAGAATTGTATTATTTCAACCCTTTATTTCATGCATTTTGGTGAATTTTTATGATTCAATTTGTGCCTTTTTTGAATAACTTTATGG
>NC_137228.1:13521834-13524334 GCF_949987685.1 Ammodytes marinus
GAGGGACTATGGTGACATGTTTTGGGTTTTTTGTCAACCTATTCAGATATTTTGGAAAGATGATCAATCATGTTAGAACTGAAGTATAATGTATTGTTTATTCTTATTTTAACCTGATTTAAAATATAGAAGCAAGGATTACATTTTGGAAGATGACCGAAATAAACTTAGATGATCCTGGAGCGCCCTCTGCTGTTGAGTGTTTGCCAATGCACAATTTTTTAAATTTTTTTTAAGATTCTTTTTTGGCATTTTCAAGCTTTATTAGACAGTACAGAGTTGAAATGGGGAGACAGAGAGAGAGAGAGAGAGGGAGAGAGAGGGGGGATGACCTGCAGTAAAGGTCCACGGGTCGGATTCGAATCCGCAACCACTGCAACGAAAGCCGGAGGCAATATGGTACGCGCTCTATCCACTACACCACCGGAGCGCCCATGCCAATGCACTCTTAGAGAAACTGGGACCCACTTCATTTATTCACCATCACATTCATAACCGCAAAGTTCTTCTTTTACAAAATGTGTGAACACAGTTTCACTTATTTCTAAAGAACACACAGTGAGTGAGTGAGTGAGTGAGTGAGTGAGTGAGTGAGTGAGTGAGTGAGTGAGTGAGTGAGTGAGTGAGTGAGTGAGTGAGTGAGTGAGTGAGTGAGTGACAAAGATCACTGCATCCACCCACAACGCAAACTGGAGACAGACAGAGAGAGTACAAGGGTTTTAATGTGTGTGTGAACACAGATCCCATTGTTCATTTAGTGTTTAATCTTATCTTATTCTTGCTCTTTTTTTTTGTATTTAATATATACATTTTTATCTTTATTTCCGTCTCCTCTCTTCATTATATGTTTTCCTTGAGACTGTGTTCATTGTGCATGAGGGAAACCTGGGTGTCTTTTGAGTGACAATAAAGGTGATGGATGGATGGATGGATGGATGGATGGATGGATGGATGGATGGATGGATGGATGGATGGATGGATGGATGGATGGATGGATGGATTGAAAGACTAAAATCTGGTAAAAACTATTTCTACAAAGTGTATTGAGAGCAGGGAAAGAGTGCTGCATGGTTTGTTCTACTTAATGAATCATCGCTTTTACAGAAAATAATCCCACTAATATAATGTCTGTATTTAGTATTGTGTGTCCAAGATACCATCAAAACCAAAAGACAAATGTTCATTCAATTAGTTTTTTTAACTGTAATGATGCAAAGACACCACCAGGAGGCAGCAGCACCTCAGGAAAGAAACAAGTGTGGGAGCAAGTGTGTAAATGTGACTGTGTGGCTGAGAGTGGCTGTGAGTGAGTGAGTGAGTGAGTGAGTGAGTGAGTGAGTGAGTGAGTGAGTGAGTGAGTGAGTGAGTGAGTGAGTGAGTGAGTGAGTGAGTGAGTGAGTGAGTGAGTGAGTGAGTGAGTGTCTGTCTGTCTGTCTGAGTCCCTGCCTGCGTGTGTCTATGTATTGTGTGAGTGTGTTCATGTGTGTCAGTGTGTGTGTGAGTGTGAGTGTCAGTGTGTGTGTGTGTGTCAGTGTGAGTGAGTGAGTGAGTGAGTGAGTGAGTGAGTGAGTGAGTGAGTGAGTTTGTGTCTGTCTGTCTGTCTGTCTGTCTGTCTGTGTCCCTGCCTGCGTGTGTCTATGTATTGTCTGAGTGTGTGTGTGTGTGTGTGTGTGTGCGTGTGTGTGCGTGTGTGTGTGTGTGTGTCATTGTGTGTGTCTCACCTTGCGTGCCCACCAACACCAGTGGTAGATCCTGTGTGTTCCTGAAGTTTGCCAGTCGACTGAAGTAATGATAGACGGTCTGGAAGCTGGTCTCATCCTCCAGACTGAAGACAAAGATCACTGCATCCACCCACAACGCAAACTGGAGACAGACAGACAGAGAGAGTACAAGGGTTTTAATGTGTGTGTGTGTGTGTGTGTGTGTGTGTGTGTGTGTGTGTGTGTATGTGTGTGTGTGTGTGTGTGTGTGTGTGTGTGTGTGTGTGTGAGTGTGAGAGAGAGTGTGAGAAAGAGAGAGAGCGAGTACAAGTGTATTTATATGGCACATTTAAAAGTGCACTATGTACATGTATGGTGTTACACGAGTAAACATTTTCTAAGTTACTGTATATTCTCATAACTGAATAAACAAACTTTCCTCACAGGTAAAATATGATCCCTGGAACACTGTTTGAAGTTAGAAAGCTTCCTGAAAAGTTACTGTTTCACTGTTGTTGTTGTTTACAGCAGCAGGGCCCACAGTTTGGTTTACAAAACATATTCTAGTCTTACGTTTGGTTCCAGGTTCCTCAGAATAATTTAGTTTATGATGATAGAATTATTCAATACTAAGAACGACAGGTATAGAAAATATGTTTTATTTTATAAACATTATTAGATGTATTCATATAAACTGTTTCTGATTCATAGAAGTAGAAAGCAGACGTTATGAGTAAACTGGGTCAGAGCAGATTGTTTTATTCCACCGTCCGAGTTCTAAGTGTCTAGACAGAAGCCTC
>NC_137228.1:13529334-13531834 GCF_949987685.1 Ammodytes marinus
TGAGTCAACACAGTAGTCGTTGGCGTTTGGATAATTTAAACTAAGTGCTGAGAGTTTTTAGTAGAAACACATGGAATCCATTAAAACAGGACGGAGCTCTGGCTGGGGAATCACCCTCAGCCACTAAATACTGAGACTGTTAATGTTGGTGTAGCTGCTACACACACACACACACAGATGGGGGGCACACACACACACAGATGGGGGCACACACACACACACACACACACACACACAATCACCTTTTCTCAAAATCAGCACAAGTCTCCTCACTATTTGCTACCTGTCTGTACTGTGTGTGCGCTGGAAAAAAAATCCAATGTTAATACTGTAAACTGCTGTCTCGCTAGCTACGATGGGCTCCCATTGTTTACATACCAGTTTACAGAGCCTAGGCTGTGTATTAACACCAGATTTTTCTGCAGCGCACACACAGTACAGACAGGTAGCGGATCATGAGGAGATATTCACTGATTTTGACAAAAAGCGTTCTCCAGAATCACTGACTCCACCTTTAACTTTCTTAAATAGTTTGCGGTTGGTGGTTTTGTGGCGCTGCGGTCGCCATAACTACCAATCAATCGCCATGGGAACTCAGGGTTTTATTTTTAGACTTCAGGAATGTCAAACCAACACATCGGCCAAACGCAGCTGCTGTGATTTCCTGTTATGTAACGACTTTTAAAGTTTTATTTAAAGCTATAGCGCGTAACTTCTGTCCCCCCCATGAGGAATTCTGAGTAATTACAACAACACTGTCGGTGCATCTACATGAGGTAAAGCCTTCAGTGATGGCTCATGGATTGTATACCTTCTGCTGTACGTCCAGGTTTTTTTCTTAGCAGTAGAATCAACAACTGAAACATTTCTTGGGCTCTTCTTGGGATTTTTCTGAGCTCCTGCACCAGTGTCGGGGGGGGGGGACACTAGTTTATAAACGCTGCCATACTGAGAAATACAGAGAGTTTTGTGGAGCTGATGAGGCTTAATCAACTTTGTGTCGACTCGTTTGGCGATGGCTTGAATGTAGCTACGCACTATAGCTTTAAACGGCTAGAATCGCGGTTTGCTTGATGCCAAATCATGACATCAAAGCGAGTTGTTTGGGGCTGGTTGGGATACGGAATGTGAAGCTGCTCAAAAAGCCGTATCGTGTTGCTGTTGGCAAAGCAAAGTGCAATTAACGGTCGAATGCTGGAACCAGTGTGTGTGTGTGTGTGTGTGTGTGCGTGCGTGTGCGTGTGTGTGTGTGTGTGTGTGTGTGTGTGTGTGTGTGTAGGGCAGTTGGCAGTCTGTACAGCCACAGAGGGCATTTTGAGGAAAGCTACGTCACCGCTTAAGATTTTGACATTTTTCTATTTGCAAACTGTAGAAATAATCTGTTTTGGGAATTCCCCATAAAGGCAAACTCTACTTGAACTCTTAGGACTCAGCAGGCAAAAACATGGTCTGTTTCTCTTCCATAACATGTCTTCTTTCATACTAGTATAAATCAAAGGTCCAACATGTACATTCAGGTGTTTATGTGACTAAACCTTGTCTGTTTGTGTCTGTATATTTCTCCAATACAACCATCTTTAACGGACATTATCTCAACATTAGTTTGATTTTTCCAACTTCTAAAGCACTTACATCAACTAAACTTTCCATAATCATTCTCAGCACTATTCTGAAGGTTATTCCAGAAGGATTGGTTCATATGTTGTTCACTGTCTGATTTATGAGACATTTTCTTCTTTAAAACATGCTGGAAATCATATTTTTCTTCCAGTTTCTTCTCCCTCTAGTCTAATGTCTGTGCGTGCCGTGTGTAGGATGCAACATGGAAGCTTCTCCAACCCTCAAGAGATTTAAAATATTAAAGTAACATGGGGTTTGGTAGAAGTGGGTCCTAGCCTGGGGAGTGTGTGTGTGTGTGTCTGCGCATGCGAGTGTATGTTTGTGTGTGTGCATGCCTGTGAGCGTGTGTGTGTGTGCGTGCGTGCCTGTGTGTGTGCGTGTATGTGTCTTAACCTGGGGAGAATTCAGTGTGTGTGTGTGTGTGTGTGTGTGTGTGTGTGTGCGTGCGTGCATGTGTGTGTGTGGGCGTCCGTTCCTTAAATAATCCATGAGGAATACGGCCTTGGAGAGGAAGCCACACTTTACTTTTTATTCATCAGGTTACAGACGGAGGAGAGAAAGTGGCCGATGCACGAAATGTATAAAAGTTTAATATGAGCTGCTCAGGCCAGACACTGCAGGTGCAACCTACTTAGCAAAAAACTGGGCAAAAATTGAAAAATTGGCATCCTAGCCTGAGAAAAGGCAGAAAGAGTGTTTTATGGTCTCACTGTCTAACCCTACATTTTTCTTACTGTGACATCACAGTAAGAAAAATGTAGGGTTAGGATTAACAGGACAGCTGGGCCAGGGGAAGACTGAGGGAAGACTGAGGGAAGAAAAACCTCATTCATTATATTATAATAGTGATTATATAATGATAGATTATGAGTACATTTGC
>NC_137228.1:13551834-13556834 GCF_949987685.1 Ammodytes marinus
GCTTTCTCTCTGACAGGAAGTTGATGATTGCCACTAACCTGGATAAAATTCTAGAGACCAATATGACTTTGCTTTCAATTAAATGTGTTGTTGTATTTTTTAAATACACAGTGAATTACAAAATAGCCTGTGTCCACAGAGTCTAGGCCTATTTGAAATAAAATCTTCAAATATTAAAAAAAAAAATTAGGTTATAACCCTGCCTTCTTTAAGCATGGATAGTAGTGACTAAGTGTGCAGGGGAGAGAGAAATATACACAGATAGAGGGAGGAAGAGATAGCTTTATTTTGCTTTTTTACTTAAATTGATCATTGATGGCTTTAGACTGACTCCTGATGTCGCAAGCCTATCAGCTGTTGTTCTGAACAGCTGTTACACACGGAGGTGAAAACGAAATTGAAACTTAACTATCGCCTGGCTGGGCTGACTTAAAGTGGAGCAGCCAAATATAGCCTAAACTAATAGGCCTAAATATTGTTACAAAAATACAGGCAATGTGTTGTGTGATTTTTGTCAGTAGCCTACAGTAGACCTAGAGGCTGGCCCCGATCGCCACTAACTGTTCTGTAATACACGATCACCGATCACGTGAACACACAGGCGTCTTTTTTTTTAGCACATGATATGCATCCAATCCGCGGTTCACGTGGGTCCCAAACCGTGAGGGTTGGTCCGAATGGACCACGGATCAACCGTGATCCGTTGCACCATTAATTATCTCCATCAGTTTGTTGACACACATTCACGTCATTAGCATAGCTGCTGGCTGAGCCAGAGCCACCTGTTGGATTGACAGTAGGAGCTGGAACGTTACCGGTTAATGATGTAGACAGCTGTTCTTCCGTCTAAGGTCCCGCTGCCACCGCGCTGGGTGCTGTAAAAAAGCTTAATAGCTTCGGCAGCTTTGATATTAAGTCCTGACTTTGGTCCTCCTTCTGTTTGTTTTGTGACCCGCTCTCGTATGTTCGCTTCATTTTGGTATAGGTAGGTTAGGTTTATCTCGTCTCTCTCTTCTCCCGCTATTTACTTTTTTGGATTTACGCGTGAACGTGCAGCGTCATGAGCGTAATGTGTAATGGAATAGTCCATGTAGTGCAGACTGAAGGGGGTGCACGGTTGGCAGAAAGGCCGTCAAAACACGAGTAATTAGACATCCCGATGATACTATTGTGAAGAGATTTTTTATAAAAAACAATAGATATGGGGCAAAATATAAAGAGGGCATTTTGGGGGCCCCTAAGGGGCTTATGGGGCCCCGGGGCTCCAGGCAATTGCCTGGTTTGCCTCAATGGACGGCCCGCCCCTGCACACACACTGTGAATTGATCCACATGATTCTGCTTCAATGTTTACGCTAAGGAAACCAAAGTGAAAGAGTTCAAGTCTGCAGGACCTGACCTGACTTTAAAGGTGGAGTCAGTGATTCTGGAGAACGCTTGTTGTCAAAATCACTTTTCTTTTGTCAAAATCAGTGAATATCTCCTCATCATCCGCTACCTGTCTGTACTGAGTGTGCGCTGAAAAAACCCTACTTTCTTTACATACCAGTTTACAGAGCCTAGGCTGTGTATTAACACTGGATGTTTTTTTTTCAGCGCGCGCACACACACACACACAGTACAGACAGGTAGCGGATCATGAGGAGTTATTCACTGATTTTGATGAAAAGGTGATTTTGACAACAAGCATTCTCCAGAATCACTGACTACACCTTTAAATACACCTCTCAAGTTGTAGTTAAATGTACTATATAAGACACACACACACACACAGACACAAACACACACACAGACAGACACAAACACACACACACACACACACACACACACACACACACACACACACACACACACACACACACACACACACACACACACACACACACACACACACACACACACACACACACACACGCACACGCACACGCACACGCACACGCACACACATCACAGAGAGCTTGAAGAACTATTTAGTTGTGGCGTTACCTTCACTGCTGCCTCCGTACATGCTCTCAGAGCTCGACTGGTTCATGAGCGTTCTCTTGATGCGTCTGAGAGAGCGCTCGCTGCCCGGGCTGCCCATGGGCGTGGACGTAAGCACGCCATCTTTCCTGGAGAAAATCCCGCTGAAGAACCTCACCAATCGTCTTTCACTGGACCTGCGTTCCCCTCCTCTTAGCATGAACCCACTTCCGCCCCCATCCTTCAAACGTTGCAAATCGCTGTTGTCTAGTGTGCGATTTTTGTTTAATTTCGCCCTCTCCAAGCGGCTCAAATCGGTCATTGAGTCCGTTTTATTCAGCACAGCGCCCATTTCTAAGGTCCGACTTTTTTGCCGTGTGTGCTCCTTGAAAAGTCTGGAATCTGGGGTTGTTTTGGACGTAGCAACGCCAACTTCAGGAGATTCAGAAGTCTTGTTCTTTTCTCCGATGCACCCGGAGCTGTTGTGGTGTTTCTTGTCTTTAGATAGCGCTCGTAAACGCAGTAGCTCGCCACCGCTCCAGTGGCGAAAGCTGAAACTTCTGCGTAAAAGCCCGGGCGCTCGCTGCTTCGAAGGTGGCGTCTCCGGGCTGGCTGCGGCTTTACCGTTCCTTTCACCGTTTACAGCGGAAGAATTTGAGCAATTTTCCTCCATACTTTGCGTTTTCAAGAGCTTTTTGGCCTTGTGGACGCTGCCATTTTCAGAGCGTGAGCCATCTTTAGGTGCGTCTGAATTCGGTGTATCCGTACATGCACTATCCTTTTGCGTGGGAGCTTCCTTTGCGGTTGTAGCCTTGTCCTTAAAATCCTTCTGCAAGCGATTTTTCCTGGATAATTTCAGCCTCCCGAGTTCAAGTTGACCCGTGCTGAATGTGCGGAAGTTTCTCATGAGTCCGTGTGCGGAGGATGAATTGTCTTCGGATTCGTTCTCCACTTCTTTGAGTTGTTCCAGTAAACTAGCGCCCGCCGTGCTGCGCTGCGGTGTGTCAACAGACTTCTCCTCTCCCTCCTCTTCATCCAAACTTTCCCGTTTCACCAAGGTCAGAGAAATCCTGTAGACAGTTTTACGTTGAGGCGTTCCCCGCTCCATTCTGTCTAGTAGGTACATGCCGCTAACTGCCGCTAATATGATTTGTCTGGAAGAGTGATTCTCAAAATAAAGGGGTAAGTGAGATTTGAAAAAAATAATGGAAAAAAATTACAGATTTTTATTTTTATTTGGGTGGGGGGGGGGGTCAATTTTAAAATGTTTAGTTATACTAAAACAATCATTCTGCAATAAGTTAAATAAATGTATTCAGACTAAATTACAAGTGCGGCTTTCACTGATTGCATGTCACTCACTGTGTCGGTGAAGCACAATGTATTGGCCCTGAATTGGAAGAATATGTTAAATAAGAAATGCACGAGCAACTTTAACCATATCATAACATCGCTTATTGATAATAGCAATAATTTTTCAGTTACAATGTTGTCAATCAATCAGACATTAACGGCATGTTTTGGCCCTGATATATACATTTGAAGTTTAATGTCCAAAAAGATGCAACTACAATGCCTTCATAGTGTTTTTGCAGTGTTGTGATATAGTATATTTGCTGAGTCTTTTTTTAAAAGCTCAGATAGGGACAGGCATTGCTACTTAGCATTAGGCTATAAATGCTGGTTCATGCTACACACTTGTGCCCATGTAACGTATTTTATTATGGCAAAGTGTTTTGTTTAGTTACAATGTTGTTGAATGAATCAACTTGGGCAAAGGGCCGATCGAGTGATAAAAAAAAACTATATTTCTAAATAGGTAAAGTTTGAAAGTCTCTATAAAATCACAATTTAAATAAGTGTTGCCTTCACACTAATATCTGCAAGTCACTGTATTGTTGTAATTTATAAAGGCAATTTTATTTCCTATAGAAAATGTATGTTGGGCAGATTTTGGTTAAAAAATAAATACATCGAAAGGTAGGTAAAGTGTTTGAGAAGCACTGCTCTTTAAAACCAACTTTAACACGATATCTCCTCCACACAAACCTTTAAAAAGTGAATGTTAAAAATCCCCAAAAATTAAATTCGGTTCAAATCGCCGGTAAGCTCCTTCATATGCTCCATCCAGATGTGATTCTGAGACCGGATACACATTCCCTCTTTATCCCAACGGAATTTAAACATGGCACCGAACTTCCACTCAAAAACACACACTTTAAAATCCCGTCAAAATAATGTTAAAACGGCTCCGAGATCCCACGAAAAAAGGCTCCTCTCCATTTGAAAACGACAATCCAAATATTATTGTGAGCGTGTCAGCAGGACAGCGAGAGGGCTCGAGCGTCTATCCCATTGTGTGCGTGCATCCCCCGCGGTGGTAGGACCGGCAGTCCTGCGTTTAACTCAAAACACCTTCCAAACGAGCCCGTGTTTGTGTTGTTGTTTAAATGTAGAAGGGTTTAAAATGTCCTGTTCTTGTTTAGCGATAGCTTTCCAGTAGCTAGTCAAAGCTAAGAGCGATGGAGGGTCCACTGGTAAATAATGCTGCCTGCTGCCTACGTCCCGGTCTGCACTCTCTCTCTCTCTCTCTCTCTCTCTCTACTCGCTCACACACACACAGACACACACACTCGCTCAGACACACACACACACACGCTCACACACACACACAAACGGAGCATCCAACAGCAGAGAAGCAAAAGGGTTCTGGGAAAACACGGAGCGGACCAAATCACACACTGGATCTGGGGTTGACTAAGTGCAATGTAAAAATAAAACTGTCTTCACTAGATTTTTCAGATTTGAAGCTAAAACTAAATTAAGTTTGACGGTTAAACTGCCAACATTTGAGCCAACTGATTATCTTTTGTTGAGATATTACAACGTGCAATCTGGACTTGTACTTCAAAATCATGTTTAGATATTTTTTTGGCAATTTTTATGCTTTATTGATAGTGTAGAGACAGAGGTGAAATGGGGCAGAGAGGGGAGTGACATGCAGAGAACGACCGCGGGCTGGAATCGAACCCGGGTCTG
>NC_137228.1:13564334-13569334 GCF_949987685.1 Ammodytes marinus
ATGACGCTTCCAAAATGGCGGCGCCCATGCCTTGGTCCATGGTATGGAGAAATATGGAGATATAACTCTCCATACCAGACCCTTTCTAAGGAAAAAATTAATAAATCTAAAAAAAATGTTCAGCTATTATGCACTAAATTAAACGTACTTATGAATATTATAATTATTTCCTACCAAGTCTGCTATGAAAAAAATCCCAAAATTCTACACACTGCAGGTTTAATAGTTATTTTTCAAACAGAAAAGTGTGTCGACAACAGGATGAAATAATAAATTAAAATTCCAAACTTTCCTCCTCAGCTGATTTAAATTATTCCTGCTTCCTCCTGCAGAGGGCGCTAGAGCACCGTGAGTAACTACACTTTGATTTACTGGGTCAGGTTTCACTGCTATTTAATTATTTAAACATCTCAGAGTGTGTGTGTGTGTGTGTGTGTGTGTGTGTGTGTGTGTGTGTGTGTGTGTGTGTGTGTGTGTGTGTGTGTGTGTGTGTGTGTGTGTGTGTGTGTGTGTGTGTGAGTGAGAGAGAGAGAGAGAGAAATAGAGAGAGAGAGAGTCTGTCTGTATGTGTGTGCATACTTGCGTGTGTGTGTGTCAGGTTGTAGTAAGTTTTCATAGACAGTCAAATTGTCTCATTTAAATACTACACATCTGCCAACATCTGATGTCTGCCTACAAACCCCAGAATGCATTGCAACCCACAGATTTAGAATGGAGGTTTTCAACTTGATTTTGCATTAAAATTAAGACATTTTAATTTCTTAAAAAATGCAAAAAATACTTGTTTTAATGTCATTCATCAACTGGCAACGTTTCATGATGATTTCTATAAGTTAGAAATGTTACTCTATTCACCTGCAGTGTCTATGACTTAAAGGTGCAGTCAGTGATTCTGGAGAACGCTTGTTGTCAAAATCACTTTGTCAAAATCAGTGAATATCTCCTCATGATCTGCTACCTGTCTGTACTGTGTGTGTGCTGGAAAAAAATCCAGTGTTAAATCACAGCCTAGACTCTGTAAATGGGCATGTTGCTATAGCTACAGTGGACCCTTTGTGAAAAATATAATATCACATAAACTGGTGGAGACTTTATCGGCATTGTTTGTTTTTCTCCTTTTGGTGCAATGCCTGTCCCAGTTATTGATGAGAAGCAGAATTCACTGCTCGCTGTCTAGGTTCAGTGTGTGTGTGTGTGTGTGTGTGTGTGTGTGTGTGTGTGTGTGTGTGTGTGTGTGTGTGTGTGTGTGTGTGATACATCTTCCTTTCAAGGTCACACCCTCTCCTCCCAGAGATGAGTTACACACCAGGATATAAATAGATGCCGCACACACACACACACACACACACACACACACCCACACGCACCTGATCCGAGTTCTTTAATTGAATTAATCAACTGCCAGTAAATTAATTTGGAAATATTTAGATGTCTGACTAATTGAAAATCTAAGCACTTCTTCAAGGTTTGCTGCGTCTATCTATCTATCTATCTATCTATCTATCTATCTATCTATCTATCTATCTATCTATCTATCTATCTATCTATCTATCTATCTATCTATCTATCTATCTATCTATCTATCCATCCATCCATCCATCCATCCATCCATCTATCCATCCATCCATCCATCCATCCATCTATCTATCTAAAAAAAAGAGAGACGGCAGGATGCATGGCCATGAGGTAATGTATTTATATGTGTCAGATTAATAATGGTAATATGACCACGGTGAAGCAAAGTACTTTGATTTAGTAGCGTTCATAAACACAGGCTTTTCCCATCTGCCTGCTGTAAATCTCTTTGTCAACAACATATGAACAAATCCTTCTGTAATAACCTTCAGAATAGTGCTGAGAATGATTATGGAAAGTTTAGTTGATGTAAGTGCTTTAGAAGTTGAGATTTTTGGTTCAGAGTATTGAGAAAAAAAAATTATGTTGAGATAATGTCCGTTAAAGATGGTTGTATGGGAGAAATACACAGACGCAAACAGACAAGGTTTAGTCAAATTAACACCTGAATGTACATGTTGGACCTTTGATTTATACTAGTATGAAAGAAGACATGTTATGGAAGATAAATAGACACAAATATAATTGCCCAGGGCTTGTAAAAACCTATATTAGTGCCGGTGACATCCGAGAACATTTGTAGTTTGTTCCTTTGTTGTTATTGTTACTCACCGCTTCCTCTCTCTCTTTTCTTTTAAAGGAATTCGGGGTTTCCCCATTTACAGCGCATGGGCTTCACACACACACACACTAACTTACGCGCACACACACACACACACACCCTCTCTTTCTCTCAGACACACAAACTATCTTTCTCTCAGAACACACACACACACACACACACACACACACACACACACACACACACACACACACACACACACACACACACACACACACACACACACACACACACACACACACACACACACACACACACACACACACACACACACACACACACAGGCGTGGCTCGAGGGATCAGATTTCTCTCCTTGTCCCTAATTCACTTCCAAAGCTCTTCCATCTTCTACTGTCTATTTGGAAATAATTCATTTATTACTATTTATATAATATATTCATCTACATTTATATTGAACACATTATTTGGTCATTTAGAAACAAAAGACACTATAGTATAATATAGTTTTTTCAAGCACTGGTCGATTTCTAGATTTTTGTCTGTTTATCTTCCACAACATGTCTTTAACCTTTATTTATACAGGTAAATCCCATTGAGTCCGAAGACTCTTTTTCAAGAGAGACCTGTTTTCCTTTCCCACGTTACCATTCACACACACATTCATACACCGATAGCAGACTAACTATCGACATTCACACGAGGCAAGGTGGGTGAAGTGTCTTGCCCAAGGACACAACAACTATGACACAGGTGGCAGGGCGGGGATCGAACCTCCAACCCTTTGATCATCAGCCGACCCGCTCTACCAACTGAGCCACAGTCGCCCCAAAGTCTTATTTCATTCTAGTATAAATAAAGGGTACAAATCTTACATGTTCTTAGTTTGACACATATATATATTATAAATGTGTATGTGACTTCTGACGGACACACAGGGCTCTGGTCTGCACTATGGAGCTGCTGTTTTTAATGGAATTATTTATTTCTATTTTAATTTATTTGTCAAAATCAGTGAATATCTCCTCATGATCCGCTGCCTGTCTGTACTGTGTGTGAGCTGGAAGAGAATCTGGTGTTAATACACAGCCTAGGCTCTGTAAATAAAGGGGTATGTAACCAAAAGGGGCCCGGCCACCGCAACTAGCAACATGGGCGTTTACAGAGCCTAGGCTGTGTATTAACACTGGATTTTTGCAAGCAACCCTGTACAAGCGGACGTAGATCTAATTAGGCGATCTGTGTATGTGTGTGTGTGTGTGTGTGTGTGTGTGTGTGTGTGTGTGTGTGTGTGTGTGTGTGTGTGTGTGTGTGTGTGTGTGTGTGTGTGTGTGTGTGTGTGTGCGTGTGACATACAGCAGATGCTCTGCAGCCCCTGAGGGCCTCGGCTTGTTCACTGATAAATGATTTATTGACTAATTAATATGACAACACAACAACAACCACCAGTAGCAACACACACACACACACACACACACACACACAGTCAGTCTCTCTCTCACAAATACACACACACACACACACACACACACACACACACGCACACAACACAAGAAAGATGTAGCACAAACAGAGAAACATGTAGCACAGTCTCACACAGACAGTCCGTCTCTCTCTCTCTCTCTCACACACACACACACACACACACACACACACAGAAACACCCACACACAGTCCGTTTCTCTCTCACAAACACAAACACAAACACCCACACACACAGGTAGCACCGAGAAACATGTAGTACAAACAGAGAAACACGTAGCACAAACAGTCTCACACACACACACACAGAATCACCCACACACACAGAAACACACACACACACAGAAACACACAGAAACACACACACACACACACACACACACACAGAAACACACAGAAACACCCACACACAGAAACACACACACACACACAGAAACACACAGAAACACCCACACACAGAAACACACACACACACACAGAAACACACACACACACACAGAAACACACACACACACACACACACACACAGGATTCAGACTAAAATCACAGACTCGTTCCATGTTCACAAAGAGCGATCGATACTACAGGAAGTGACATCACACCCGGGGGACTTGGTCAGAGATTAATGTCCGCATCACACACACACACACACACACACACACACAGACACACACAGACACACACAGACACACACACACACACACACACACACACACACACACACACACACACACACACACACACACACACACACACACACACACACACACACACACACGGTCGTATCTTATTCTACTCGGTAACTCCATCTCCTCTTAGTTTAATTGTGCTGTATGTGAATCCACTAGCAATCGCCTGGCTTCAAAACCCCACTGCTATATCTAGAGGTTTATATCTGTTTTGCAGCAACGTTAACATTAATATAACGTTTTAAACTAGAATTAGCATATTAAAAACATGCATGGAACTCTATTTCTCTTCCATAACATGTCTTCTTTCATACTAGTATAAATCAAAAGGTCCAACATGTACATTCAGGTGTTTATTTGACTAAACCTTGTCTGTTTGCGTCTGTATATTTCTCCTATACAACCATCTTTAACGGACATTATCTCAACATTATACATTTTTTTCAATACTCTGAACCAAAAATCTCAACTTCTAAAGCACTTGCATCAACTAAACTTTCCATAATCATTCTCAGCACTATTCTGAAGGTTATTACAGAAGGATTTGTTCATATGTTGTTCACTGTCTGATTTATGAGACATTTTGCAGAAGGATTGTGTTAAAATCATCCCTATATGTTCAAATTTGACCCTATTCACCAGCTGCAGTGTCTGCACTTAAGACATAGAAGTGC
>NC_137228.1:13581834-13584334 GCF_949987685.1 Ammodytes marinus
ACATCAGAGACACAGTAAATATAATTAACTATGATTGAAGAAGTATTTTCTTTGGAAATTTTAAATTAAAATGTTATGTGAAGGTTGTTTACTATATCCCAAATTGTTGGTGTTTTCCCCACACAAACAGCTGGTGGGAATGTCAGTCTATTGATCCTTGTACATCCATATGAATTGCGTTTTTTTCCTGTATTTACTAGATACAAAATTGTGGAGCGAAGGTGAGTTTTGTGACCTCCACGAGCCCCCAAACAAGCTCTTCTGAACGGCGTCTTGATGGTAAACACACCGGCGACACAAAACGTTCAATGAACCAGGATTTAAGAGTCTTTTCGGCCTCGTAAATCCATGTGAATTTGAATGAATATCGGTGGAAGTGGAGGCGGGGCAGAGTCGGTGGCTAGTGGCCGAGGAAGGCAGCTGTTTCCTGGGGTGTCCCTCTTCCCAATCCCGGTGCGCTGACAGATGTGCGTCTGGCTGAGCAACGAGTCCCCATATTACCCTGTAACAGATTAAGACACATGCGCTGGCTTAATATGGATTTAAAATGGCTGAAAAAAAGCTTTTAGAGACAGTCATTTTAATGCGAAGAGGATAAAATAAACGGCCTTGTTGCGACTCAAGCGAATGCTAGGTGGCTATAAGCTAACTATAGCTAACTGTAGCTTCCATGAAGGAGGAGGAGGGGTAGGTAGTGGAGGGAGAACTCACCGATTTGGAGGCGTTGAAGTCGGCTTACATATCCACTAGACTCGGGGTTAAATCCCTGGAGGATAAAATGATGAAGAAGCAGCCATTTAAAAAAAATATAAAGTAAAAGCAGTTGGAGATAGTGTGTATGGAGGGGGGTAGTCCAGTCCGGATCCCTTTCCCACGTACGTCCGTTGTTTTGGGACCAGCTGCCTCAATCACGTCCTCTGACGCGAGTCGGGACCCTTGGAGCTCACACACACACACACATACAATAATCCAGGTGTGATGATATTGACGCGTATCTGTCACTGTCACAGGTAAAAACAGTGAGTTGTTATATTATAGCAGCAGTTTATTAACCGTTTGTTGCTGTTGGTCCATCCGTTGGTCCACTGGATCCCGGCCCGGGACGTCACGACGTTCCAATGTGTTTCCTCCGCGCGAGGAGGCGAAAGAAGCTCGAAAAGTTACGCAAGCTCACGACAGTGGACGTTCCCGTTAAGATTTTCAAAATTAAAGTCAGACTATTATTATTTTGTAGGCTGTATTTTATAATTTATTTTCAACTTTAGTACAGACACATAGACAGAGACATTTTTATATAGTTTTTCTTAATGCCGTTGTCTTGGGTACGCTCACCCACACACACACACACACACACACACACACACACACACACACACACACACACAGGTCCATATCAGTATGGAAAATATCAAAACACAACAACAACAAAAAAGACACAAACGTTGTATTCATTAAAGTGTATACGTTTAATGATACATTTACATAAAGGAGTGTGTCCCAATGTTTACAAACATAACGGGAGTCACTTTTTATGGGGTCAGTTAAGGACATTATAATTACTTTTTTTTTTATTAATTGACACCTGCATTTTTACATAGAATTCCTCAACACAGCATGAACAGTGGGAAATGTACTAGACTCACACACATAAGACTTGCACTTGACCATCTTGGAGGTTTGTTTATTCAGGTTTGTATATTTGTACGATAGACCTTCCATTGTGTCCTAAATAAAACTAGCCTAATATTAAATCTCTAGTCTATTTTATTTAAAAGTTTTTCTGCTTTCGTAGGTCCCTCAGGATCTTAGCAATCGTATAATATGTATTATTTCTTAAGGCTATGTACTTTATATACTTTAACTAAATAAATAACATAGACTTCCATAGAAAAATTTAACATATGTGGGTTAATATTACTTTCAAGACATCAAAATATATTTTTAGTTCATATTAAGCAATTACAAATATTAAGCAATTACAAATATGTGTATATATATTTGACGCTTTTATTTTTTAAGCCCAAACCTCCCTACTACCGGCCCAAACACCGCGTGCTTGACGGACCAGCCTTCAGGCAGATACTCATTGCGTCGAGGCTGCGCAAACAATGATAAACGCCACAAAACAAAACATTATTTATTCCTTTATTTTAACAACAGAATTATTGAAGACAAGACACTGCAGGTAGATAGATAGATAGATAGATAGATAGATAGATAGATAGATAGATAGATAGATAGATAGATAGATAGATAGATAGATAGATAGATAGATAGATAGATAGATAGATAGATAGATAGATAGATAGATAGATAGATAGATAGATAGATAGATAGATAGATAGATAGATAGATAGATAGATAGATAGATAGATAGATAGATATCATCATGTTGATTACTGACATTAAAACAATAATTTTTTCTGTTACAATTTTTTCAGAAATGTTTGAATAAATATGCAAATTTGACCCAATCTAACTAACATGCACATTCTGTATA
>NC_137228.1:13589334-13594334 GCF_949987685.1 Ammodytes marinus
ACTGAGCAAACCAGAGCATCTACAGAGGGTTTGTAAAATAGTACGTATAAACAAATACTTTTGGGCAGTCAGCACACACACACACACACACACACACACACACACACACACACACACACAGACACAGACACAGACACACACACACACACACACACACACATACACGCTCACCCACAGATGTCTTACCTTATCTATGAATCTTTCTCCAAATCTATAAAACAAAAAATATATTTTATTGAAACATCAAAGAAATTGTTGATAATGTTGAATGAAGTGGAACCAACTGTAACATTGGTTAGAGATGGTTTGACCTTAATTCAAAATTAACTCAATTGTGCCATCTAGTGGCCAAACAATATAATGACAGATTAATTCATTTATGATCATTTTAATTCCACATTTTCTTTTGCTAATCCCTGCGTTCCAAATCACATACTTTTTCTTTTTACTACACTACATACTAAAGTACAGAAGAGTTTTAGGGCCACAGACAGGAGAGAGAGAGAAAATCAGATTAGGAAGATTTTTTTTCATCATGTCAAGAAATGTCAAGAATAAAGATGAATACTCCAAAATGCTATTGGAGTTAGTGGGGCATTTATGTATTTTCAGCATACTACAATTGACCAGCATGTATTGGGACATTCTAAATCTTTTTCTGGCATACTAAATAGTAGGGAAGTATGGGGATTGTTTTATTTCTATAGCTTCTAATAAATATTGATGCAGCAAACCTATACTTTTTTTTGTTGTGAAAAAGCAGATATTTTTATAAAGAAAACCCAACATATTTAATAATTCTTAATGGAGCTTTTATAATCTTTATTCTATTCATGCTGCATATCTTTTACCTTGTTTAGCTCAGAAAAATAACTCTGCAAGTAATAAATTAGTTGGAATTAATTCATTTAAAATGCACTTATTACCACAAAACTCCCTAGTCTATTTTTTCCTCCGTTTAATGTCACCAAATTGAAGAAAAATTCTTAGGAAATAACATACCAATAGTAATATTTATTCTGTATTGCTCTAACTTACATTATATAATTTAGAGTAATCTTTCATATTCAATGTTTCCCACACAAATCAGCTCGTTTGCTTTTAGTGTAAAACATTTGCACTAAAATCAAGAGAAGTAAAAGTTATTGTTTTAATTCCAGTTGATTCTTCGAAGAAAATGTAACTTTAAGGACTCAATTTAAAGACAAAATATAAATGAAAAATACAATAAATCAAATAGTTGAAATAAACAACATGGTTTGGTGTCTGATGAACTGACTTGATTCCAAAGTCTAGTCACTAGTGCCATCTAGTGGCCAAAATATATATCACAGATTCATTCATTTTAGAATTAAAGAAAATTGTTGGTTCTATTTTAAAGCTTCCTATAGATCATTTTTTTTGCATGAAAAAAATGGGAAATTGTATTAAAGAAAAGCCCAAGAATGTAATCAAATTAAATTGTATTTTTTAATCTTTATTCTCTGTTCATGCTGCATATCTTTTTACTTTGTTTTTGAAAGAGAAATAACTCTGCAAGTTTCCAATTAATTTGAATTAATTCATTTCAAATGCATAAATTTAACCTCAAAACTGTCTATGTTTTACCGGTTTATTGCCAGCGAATTACTTTTTTTTTTAATTCTTAGGAATCAACCTAACAATACTAATACATTATTGCTCTAACTTATATACTTTAGAATAATATTTAGAGTATGTGTGTGAAATGTTGGGAAGGCTCCATCAATTGCAAAGAAAATGCACAACTGATGGCAAAGGCATTAAGAAAAAACTACATAAATATCATTCTTTTGACTGATCTGGTCTCGTTTGCTGTTAGATGTAAGTTATGATCATCAGAGGAAGAATTTGGCTGTTTCAGAAATATTTAAAAGTTCCTTGTAGCACCTTTAAATTAAGATATTTTTCCCACAGCAACTCAAATAAACCACGAACATCGTCGATACACAAAAAAGACAAAGATCCCTTTTTAATTATTAGAACATCGATTATAAATTACAACTTGTGTTTGGAAAACGTGGAGTGAAAGAATAAAGCTTTTATACAAAATGCAGGAGTGTCTGGCAGAGTGAAGAAATACTCAAACACACGGAAAACAAAGACTGAAAGTGAGATGAGATATTTAGACATTTTTCACATGAAATCTGGGTTGATCAGAAAAACAAGTTTGTAATTCGAGGTAAAAGTCGAGATTGTCAAAACATAACATTAAGGTTTTTAACTTATCTATTCCATCCTAACATGGCTCCTTGAACTTGCCTCTTGCTTATATATCCGTCTCATCGCTGGTTGTTTTCACTGGGAGGCTCAGTCCATGTGATATAACTTCTGCTGCAGTGGATTGTGGGTCAGAACCTCCATAAAGCTGCTGGTTTCAACACTTAAAAAAAATCACCACCGGATGTAGTAGGACATCTGGGTAATTTTTCCGCATGCTGCATCTGACATCACGTATTGGGACAAACTAAATAGCATGGAGGGATGGGGACTGGAACACAGGGTATGATTTATCAAAGAAATATTGATTCTAGCTACTCTTATAAAGTTATAAACAGTACACACACACACACAGGTCACAAGTTATAAACTTCACCGTGTGTGTGTGTGTGTGTGTGAGTATGTGTGTGTGTGTAAGTGTGTGTGTGTGTGTCAACATACTTATCGCCACAAAAAAAACACAAGACTTTCAGACAAACACATAGAATAATGCAGGTGATTATGGCACATAATCTGGAGTCACTTTACGGTTTTAAATGTGGATTTTTATACATTATTTTGGTGTAGGAAGTGTGCGTGTGTGTGTGGGGAAATGTGCAGTTTCTAGAAGCTCGTTCAGTTTGCTTCAGTCCGACTGGCATTTAAAGGTGGAGTCAGTGATTCTGGAGAACGCTTTGTGTCAAAATCACTTTTTTTTTGTCAAAATCAGCGAATATCTCCTCATGATCTGCTACCTGTCTGTACTGTGTGTGTGCTGATAAAATAAAAAAACAGTGTTTATACACAGCCTAGGCCCTGTAAACTGGCATGTTGCTAGCTATGGTGGGCCTCTTTGCTTTTACTATCCCTTAAATGCAATTTCTAATGTCTAATCTTGGTGTATTTTATGACCCTGTAAAGCACTTTGAATCGCCCTGTGTCTGAACTGTGATATAAAAATAAACTTGCCTTGCATTACATACCAGTTTACAGAGCCTAGGCTGTGTATTAACACTGAATTTTTTTTCAGCACACACACAGTACAGACAGGTAGTGGATCATGAGGAGATATTCAGTGATTTTGACCCTAAAAGTGACTTTAACACGAAGCGTTCTCCAGAACCACTGCCTCTCTAGTTGACGTATCACAGAATGACGCAGGGCTTCTTCTTCTTCTTGCCGCTCGGTCCGTTCTTCTCTTTGCTTTCCGCCATTTTCTTTTTACGAACTTCACGCATCAAGTCGAAGAAAACCTGAAAAAAGAGAAAATTATTATGTTGTGTTCACACTGGAAGATGTACAAGTCTTTATAGATACAGCTCTGGAAACAATGAAGAGACCTCTCCAAATGTTCAGTGTTTCTCGTTTTACTATTTATAGGCAAATGTTTGAGTAGAATGAACATTTTGGCTTTATTCTACAAACAACTGACAATATTTCTACCAAATTCACAATAAAAATATTGTCATTTAGAGCATTTTCAATAAATCATGTAGAGATGAAGATTTAAGAAAAATCCAGACTGGTCTCTTCATTTTTTCTGTGTTGTTTATTCTACAGTGTAGCCTCTCTGGAAGGTCTGGGCCTGTATAATAATATTCTACAATTAGTTCGTAAAATTGGAATTTGGGGCCTCTATTCCGTATTCTGATTTTTATTTATTTTTTGTACTGCAAAACTATTTCCAAAATTAGTTTAAACTACGAAACATTTTGTCAACAAATGTTTTTTTTTAATGTAGCAGTTTTTATTACATATGGAACATTTGGTAAGAACAAATCAAAAGCTAATCCATCCATATATCTATATATCTGGAGAATCAAATAAAACCATGAACTTGCTAATTGGTGAGTAAATAGGATGTTTGCACACACAGACAAACACAGACTCACACACACACACACACACACACAAACAGACACAAACATACACACACACACACACAAACACACACACACACACACACACAAACACAGACTCACACACACACACACAGACAAACACAGACTCACACACACACACACACACACACACACACACACACACACACACACACACACACACACACACACACACACACACACACACACACACACACACACACACACACACACACACACACACACACACACACACACACACACACACACACACACACAAACACAGACTCACACACACACACACACACAAACATACACAGACAAACACAGACTCACACACACACACTCTGTAACTGTTATCATTAAAAATATTCTGTAATTTAATAAGTATTTTCATATTATAAGACGAGCCTTAAGGAAATTAATTTTTATTTATATTAATAATGTAGCCGAGGTCAGCAGACACACTGACTGTTTTGAATACTTTTGCAGATGTGTTTAGACTACTAGAGAAGAAATGGACAAGGCCATATCTGCATTGTCACAGGCAGAGAGGAAAATAGAGACCTAAAATGATCTGTGTTTTAGAATGATTCTTCTTAAAAAAAAGAAAAAAAAAAAATTCTAACTGTAGTAGCTGTGTATCTGTGTATCTGAATCTTATGGCAGTGGGGGCGGGACCCGATAAGCCTTTGGCTTCTCCTGCCACCCTTCGGACGATAACACAAAATAATATGTATGAATATGCAATGAGAAAATTATGTATTGTGTGTAATTGTCCGGAAGAATAATAATAAATAAATAAATAAATAATCTCATAATTGTGTTCGTTATTTAAGTTTAAAACTTTATTTAAATAGTTAGTCAAATGACGTCACGTGTAAGGCGGATTGTTCTCTTGTG
>NC_137228.1:13599334-13601834 GCF_949987685.1 Ammodytes marinus
ATAAAACATTTTTTAACATTCTATACGAACTAATACTGTTAATATTATGTGATTTAAGTTAAAACTTTGACCAGATTTAGTGAAATGCCGTAAAATTAGGTTTACACACCTTGGAAACTCGAAAATAGAATCGGAGTGATACATCTTACTTTTTCCCGCCTCTCAAGACGGGACAGATAACACTAACAGGAAATGATGTCACGGAATTCCTTCTTATCTATATCTTTATTTATTTATGTTTTACTTATTTATTGTTTATCGCACGCTATTGACTTTTAAAAACAAATGTTTCCATATCCCAACAATACTTATAATTTATTTTACTCACAAAAAGGGTTCTCTGCCATTTTGTGTGTAGTTTTCTTCATTTAAATATGATAAGTATACAATAAATAAACATATACAATCTAATTATCATATAATCTGATTTTAAATGAAAGCTATGCCTGAAAACTAAACATAGATAATGTCAGAATTGACTTCTACGGACACGTAATTCTTTCTAACACAAATATATGTTTGTTTTCAATTTTAGCTTAAAAATGTAAAAACATTTCTGCGAGATTTTGCACTATTCATCCATTACTGAAACAAATCCTTTGTGCAATACACTCAGAAATCTCCCTTGGAATATGTTTATCGCGCTTACATTTTATTATTTTATATTTTTATTATTCTTTTTTAAATATAAATATGTATTTTTATACTTTTTACATCACATTGTGTGTTTTTTTACTGCTGAGCTGAACTGACTCTTGCCCTGTGTGAACCAACACGTGATGAATAATAAAACGGAAAATTTAAAGTGAAAACAACTTCTAGACGATTTTATTCCCTTTGCAATCTGTATGTTAAGTAGATTGACATGTTTGCATATACAATAATGTATTTTATTAAAAAGGGGTAACCTAAACGTTGGGCTGGTATAAAGAAAGAGCAAGAAACATGAAATCAAAATCCAGTTTGTATATGTATTTTCCACAGACTGAGCGGTATTTTCAGTAGCGGCACACACATGCAGTACCAGTATTTAGACACTAGATGGCGCCATTTCATTACTTTGATTCAACAGACTGCTATAACTGCCTCTAACTCTGAAGAAGCTCCATTGAACTGCACTTTAAAATCACCTGTTAAGATGATTTTAAGTCTGTTTTGTGATTAATTTAGGATCTTCATAAGATATGTTTTGGTCCTTACCACCTTACCATCTTAACAATAGAACAATGATACAATGAATTTACATCATAACATATATAATACAGTTAAACAAGACAAAATAAGACGTAGGCTATCGCGCACAATTCTCTTCCTTCCTTCCACAGCACAATAATCCGGCGTTAATACACAGCCTAGGCTCTGTAAACACAGGGTTAAGCTACCCACTGCTAGGAACACGCCTGTCTACAGAGCCTAGGCTGTGTTTGTTTTCGGTACACACACACACAGTACAGACAGGTAGTGGATCGTGAGGAGATATTCACTGATTTTGACAGAAAGTGATTTTGACAACAAGCGTTCTCCAGAATCACTGACTCCACCTTTAAAATTCTGCATCTTTTGGTTGTTTTTTAAATGTGCTATGGACATATAATGAACTGTATTTTAAGCGAAAATAAAGCCAGAATCGCTGACTACACCTTTAAACACACCACTCCACCACTCCAGTTGTATTTAAATGTTCTATCAAGCGTTCTCCAGAATCACTGACTGCACCTTTAAGCTTCCTGTAGTTTTGCGTTCTATGATAAACAGCTGAGAGGTCGGAGGTAAAATGGGCACAGACAGACACACACACACACACACACACACACACACACACACACACACACACACACACACACACACACACACACACACACACACACACACACACACACACACACACACACACACACACACACACACACACACACACACACACACACACACACACACACACACGCTCATTTGTATGTTGAAGTTTTCACTAACAAATGTTGTTGTTGTCAGAATGTAGACAAAGTTCATTGTGTCAACCTCCACTGTAGAAGCTCTGGATATTTAGACATAGGAAAACATATTTTATAAGGTTTATTAAGTCGAACTGCGCCATATTTTGATTGATATGTATACTTTTTAGTTTAAAGTCAACACACAGACACAGACACAGACACACACACACACACACACTCATGTCCCCTATCTCACACACACAGACAGACGGACGGACAGACACACACACGTCCCCTCTCTCACACGCACACACAGACAGACAGACAGACAGACAGACAGACAGACAGACAGACAGACAGACAGACAGACAGACAGACAGACAGACAGACAGACAGACAGACAGACAGACAGACAGACAGACAGACAGACAGACAGACAGACAGACAGACAGACAGACAGACACACACACACACACACACACACACACACACACACACACACACACACACACACACACACACACACACACACACACACACACACACAAACCCCCCATCTCTCTCTC
>NC_137228.1:13609334-13614334 GCF_949987685.1 Ammodytes marinus
TCAACATTGTTCATTGTCTTATTTTTAAATGTTTTATTATTATCTCCCGGCGCTTTTTAGCTTTTTATTATTACATAGTTTGTAGAGACAGAGATGAAATGGGGCAGAGAGGGGAGTGACATGCAGAGAACGACCCGGGCTGGATTCTAACCCGGGTCTGCTGTGAAGAGGACTGAGCCTCTATGACACACACACACACACACACACACACGCACACGCACACGCACACACACACACACACAAGTTAGAAGCACGTTTTTAAATCTGAACTCCTTGCAACTTTCCCGCAACTAGAAATGCACTAAACACAAACACTGTACAAGTGGTTCACAAAGTGCTTGAACTAAAGCAAAAGAAAGAATTATAGTTTTTTTCCGCGGTGTATTTATAATCCGTCTCTGTATTTATTGGCCGTGTGCGTTTCATAGTGAGCCAGTGGACGCATTAAGGCGCGGGTAGAGTTCTGATGTTGAGCGCGGAGATGTAAATATGTTGAGAGCGTAATGGATGGTCTGGTGAAACTCGACTCTGCACAGACAGACTCCCTGATCTGCTGTGGTCCACTGTTTAAACTACTCTATCTGGTTTTTACATACGCACGCACACACACATATGCAAGCACGCATGCACGCGCACACACACACACAGACAGACAGACAGACAGACAGACAGACAGACAGACAGACAGACAGACAGACAGACAGACAGACAGACAGACAGACAGACAGACAGACAGACAGACAGACACATTCTTAGCACTATTCTGAAGGTTATTACAGAAGGATTTGTTCATTGTCTGATTTATGAGAAATTTTCATTTACAGAGTTTTTTTTTATTCATAAAATGAAAACAGGCCCAAATCTGTTCTGTAAAAACTTAGGACAGTTATATGTTATAAAAATGTAATGAAAAACACACACACACACACACACACACACACACACACACACAGACAGACAGACAGACAGACAGACAGACAGACAGACAGACAGACAGACAGACAGACAGACACACACACACCCCCCCCCCCCACACCTCCCCTTCCCCTCTATTCTCTCACTAACTAAACCAAAACCTTCTTCTGTTTCTCTCTTCCTCAGATGATCAGCTGATGTCCAAATCCAGCCTGTTCTTCCAGATCTCCAACGAGGGGAACCAGAATCTCTACGCGACCCAAGCCTCTCTCTGGCTCTACTTCAAGCTGCTGCCCTCCCCGTCCCCTTTAGAACCGCGGAACCCTCGACGAAAAATCACCGTGAAAGTCTACTACCAAGAACCGGGCCTCGGCAGCCAGTGGAACCTCGTGGAAAAACGCTTGGAGCTAAAGCGGAGCGGCTGGCACACATTCACTCTCACCGACGCCGTCCGCTTGGTTTTCGAAAAGGGCGATCGTCGACAGAACCTGGACGTGCGTTGCGAGGGCTGCGACACAGAGGGGGTCACGCCGATTCTCTTAAACAGCAACAAAGACGAGGCGCACCGGCCTTTCCTGGTGGTTCAAGCCCGGCAGCTCGACGGCAAGCACAGGATTCGTAAGCGCGGGCTGGAGTGTGACGGCAGCAGTAGCCTGTGTTGCAGACAGCAGTTCTACATTGACTTCAGACTGATCGGTTGGAACGACTGGATCATCGCGCCTTCGGGGTATTTCGGGAACTACTGCGAGGGGAAATGTCCCGCTTACATGGCAGGCGTGCCCGGGTCTGCGTCCAGCTTTCACACTGCGGTGGTCAATCAGTACAGGATGCGTGGAATGAGCCCGGGGTCCATGAATTCCTGTTGCATACCCACCAAGCTGAGCACAATGTCCATGCTATATTTCGACGATGAGTATAATATCGTCAAGAGGGACGTGCCCAATATGATAGTGGAGGAGTGTGGCTGTGCGTAAAGGGGCTCGGAGGTTATAGGTCTTTAAGAAGATGAGTTAGTTATTGTATTTACTTTATTTAAAATGGTGGAACTTTTTTTTTTTTTTTTTAAGAACTTTTTACTGTATAAAACGTATTCACAACAACGAACGAACGGACGGAATGGAGTTAGATAAAGAATATTTATGGACGTGGGGAGAAGACATGCGCACACACACACAGACACACAGACACACACACACACACACACACACACACACACACACACACACACACACACACACACACACACAAATGTTGGCGTTTTCTTTACTCTTTAATTTCTACGGTGCATATCCACACACCCTCATGTATCGCCTGCACAGAAACCTGTATATATATTTATGTTTGTTGATATATTTTTGGTTATAATCTCTGAGACTGTTTCTGACGTGGAGAGTTCTCTTCCAATTCTATAAATATCAACCAATCTCTTATTTAAAGGTGCAATGTGTAACTCTGGGTGTGTCAGAGAAGTGAAACATTTTCTACGGTGTATTCTCATAACTGAAGAAACAAAGCTTTCGTCGCAGGAAAATGTGATCCCTGGAACACTGTTTGAAGTTAGAAAGCTTCCTGAAAAGTTTTACTGTTGTTGTTTACAGCAGCAGGGCCCACAGTTTGGTTTACAAACATATTCTAGTCTTACGTTTGGTTCCAGGTTCCTCAAAAACGTTTTTTTTAATAGAATTATTTAATACTAATACTAATTACATGTAGAGAAAATATGTTTTGTAAACTAACTGCAGGCTCTGTGAATGTAAACAAACCCCCCTCCTCTGAAACTACACAGTGCACCTTTAAATATCTCAAAGATAGTAAAGAAATTGGTTTGTTAAAGTGTTCAAGACATATGTAACCTACTAGCCTTTACAAAAGCACAATTTGCTGTAATTTTCTGCTATCAGTCGCGTTGTTAGGGTAGTTATCACTTAGTAACGTTTGGAATTAGCGACATGTTACCCAACCTGTTATAGTGGAGGAAGCCTTAATACAGTCACAAGGAAAATAATTTTTTTTTTTTTGTGTTGATGTAAATTTGCCGGTTGAAAGAGCAGTGTGTAGAAACGGAGAATGGACAAGCACTTAAAATGTTTATACACCGTCAAACTTCAAACTTCACCAACGTACAGCACTTCTACACACACACACACACACAGACGGAGACACACACACACACACACACAGATGGAGACACACACACACAGACAGAGAGACAGACACACACACACACACACACACACACACACACACACACACACACACACACTTCAAGCATTTGGACGCATTCCACAGACGTATGGAAACAGAAGATCTATAATAATCTGCGTAAGACTTTTTTTTAATTTTTTTTTAAATGAGCTGAAAAGACTTAATTCACATTTTGGGAACGTTTGAGTATTTCAAAGGTGCTACGAGGAACTTTTAAATATTTCTGAAACAGTCTCATTGTTCCTCTGATGATCATGAACTACATGTAACAGCAAACGAGACCATCAGTGCAAAGAATGCTATTTTCACATAGTTTTTCTTAATGCCTTTGTCATGGGTATACGCTCACCCAGGAACAACAGCTGGCGTGGTAAAAACACTACCGCTTTTTGTCTAAGGGGGGCGCTAGAATGAACACACACTGAAAGTTCCTCGGAGCACCTTTGAACAAAAAAAGAAAATTGCCGTACATTCCAGTCGTATAAATCAATCATAAAGATATTTTAAAGTATCTCTAATTCCAGTGAGTGAACGTGAAAAAGTTGCCAAGTTGCCATGTTGCTTAGTGATGGTGCAACTTTGCAAAAAAAAAAAATCACAGTTATGATGATAGCACTTGTAGATTGAACAACAGAAAAATTGCCTTTAAAGGACCACTGCCCTTCTAAAAAGAAATAAGTGCCGCATGAGCTATGCAATGTATAGTAAAACTACAGCCCCGGGAAAAGTGAAGAGACCAGTCTGGATTTTTCTTAAATCTTCATCTCTACATTACTTATTGAAAAAATGCTCTTAATGACTAAAAATGTATTGTGAATTTGGTAGAAATGTTGTCAGTAGTTTATATTATAAAACCAAAATGTTCATTCTACTCAAACATATGCCTATAAATAGTAAAACGAGAGACACTGAACATTTGGAGTGGTCTCTTAATGTTTTCCAGAGCTGTTTTGACCCGTTTAGCAGACAAAGGACTAAAAGCTCTTCTGATCAAATTTTCACCAATACTTGACATGTGAGAGTGGTAACCATGGCGGCGGGGTCGGATTTTGGTTTTCGAAAGCGGGAAAATTTTATGAAAATGATGTTGCAACGAAATGTTTGTTTATGTTTATATACAATGTGTTTCTGGAAGTAAAATAGTGGAGATTTGTGTTTATGCAAAGACAAAGAAGTTTTGGGTAATTCTTAGCACATTCCGAATTTTTATTTTATTCAATTTAAAGGTGCTATGAGGAGCTTTTAAATATTTCTGAAACAGTCAAATTTTTCCTCTGATGATCATGAATTACATGTAACAGCAAACGAGACCATCAGTGCAAAGAATGCTCTTTTTATATAGTTTTTCTTAATGCCTTTGTCATGGGTATACGCTCACCCAGGAACAACAGCTGGCGTAGTAAAAACACTACCGCTTTTTGTCTAAGGGGGGCGCAAGAATGAACACACACTGAAAGTTCCTTGGAGCACCTTTAAGTTTGAAAAACCCAGCAAGTTATTTAGATTTTTTGTTAAAGAAGAAAATATGATTAAGACAGATAAATCAATACAAGAAAAGCAAGATTTTGTGTAATTTTAGCTGCCATTTTTGTTTGGAATAGGTTAAAAATCTGCCTTTTTGAGCAAAAGACAAAATATCAGCCCTCTTCATCCAGTAACCTGTTGGGTTTTGTAAAGATTGGTTCCAGTTTCTTAGTGCTATTATGAATGGAAAGCCCTGGAGTCTATAAAAAGAGGCGAAATGGGGCTAAGGTTGACCCAGATGTAACGCTTGAATAGTGATAAATGAACACACACACACACACACACACACACACACACACACACACACACACACACACACACACACACACACACACACACACACACACACACACACA
>NC_137228.1:13619334-13626834 GCF_949987685.1 Ammodytes marinus
GCCATAGTACAGCGCCCCTGGAGCAGTTTGACCAGTAACCATGAGGTCTCTGGTTCCTCCTCCCAGTAACCATGAGGTCTCTGGTTCCTCCTCCCAGTAACCATGAGGTCTCTGGTTCCTCCTCCCAGCAACCATGAGGTCTCTGGTTCCTCCTCCCAGTAACCATGAGGTCTCTGGTTCCTCCCCCCAGTAACCATGAGGTCTCTGGTTCCTCCTCCCAGTAACCATGAGGTCTCTGGTTCCTCCCAGTAACCATGAGGTCTCTGGTTCCTCCCAGTAACCATGAGGTCTCTGGTTCCTCCTCCCAGTAACCATGAGGTCTCTGGTTCCTCCCAGTAACCATGAGGTCTCTGGTTCCTCCTCCCAGTAACCATGAGGTCTCTGGTTGGATCCCCGGCACCGGACAGGAGGGTGTTAGTAGTAAAACTAGTGGTGGCTGCTATTACATCTACGGTGCCCACCATCTCTACCATTGTGTCCTTGAGCAAGACACTTAACCCCAAACTGCTCTAGGGGCGCTGTACTATGGCTGACCCTGCGCTCTGACCCCCTCTGGAGTGTGGGAACTTCAGAGGGGATATGAGAAAAGACCAATTTTTTTTTTTTTTTTTTTTTTTAAGAATTTTTTTTGGCATTTTTATGCTTTATTGACAGTGTAGAGACAGAGTCGAAATGGGGCAGAGAGGGGAGTGACATGCAGAGAACGACCGCGGGCTGGAATCGAACCCGGGTCCGCTGCTGGCCGAGGCCCATGGAGGGGACGCCCTACCAACTGAGCTAAAGGCGCCCCATAGAAAAGACCAATTTAAATGCACCTTGTGTAATTTGACTAATAAAGATAATTTAACTTAAATCTTGAAAACTCTGGATTATCTGAAATGCTTTACAGGTCAGTGGAACACATATTTTCTAGGAACGTTGCATAAAGGAAACTATGTTTGGAACTCGCCAACGCAGTCACATCACTGTCAGCTCAGGTGACGTGTGTGTGTGTGTGTGTGTGTGTGTGTGTCTGTCTCTCTGTGTGTGTGTGTGTGTGTGTGTGTGTGTGTGTGTCTGTCTCTGTGTGTGTGTGTGTGTGTGTGTGTCTCTCTGTGTGTGTGTGTGTGTGGGTGTGTGTTTGTGTGTGTCTCTCTGTCTCTCTGTGTGTGTGTGTGTGTGTTTGTGTGTGTGTCTGTCTGTGTGTGTGTGTGTGTGTGTGTGTGTGTGTGTCTGTCTCTGTGTGTGTGTGTGTGTGTGTGTGTGTGTCTCTGTGTGTGTGTGTGTGTGTGTGTGTGGGTGTGTGTTTGTGTGTCTGTCTGTGTGTGTGTGTGTGTGTGTGTGTGTGTGTGTGTGTGCCTGCAGCCAAAAACCTGGGAAAACTGGGAATGTCTATTGTGTGGAAAGGGGGATTTTAAGGCCAAGTGCGGAGAGACAGACAGCCGAGATCAAAAACTCATTATTGGCCTTTAAAGCAAAATTCAAGATGGTGGAAAAATAACTTTAGTGACACTTTCCTGAAACGGTGCAACACAAACGAAAATCCTAGAAGTTCACAGACAGACAGACAGAAACACAGACACACACGCAGACAGAAACGCACGCAGACAGAAACGCACGCACACACACACACACACACACCACACTACACACATGCACGCAGACAGAAACGCACATGCACACAGACAGACAGACACGCACGCTCTCTCAAACACACACGCACGCACGCGCACGCGCACACATACACACACACACACACACACACACACACACACACACACACACACACACACACACACACACACACACACACACACACACACACACACACACACACACACACACACACACACACACACACACACACACACACACAATCCTAGAAGTTTTTCCTAGAGGTGCTATTAGGTTTACAGTTACTTATTACCCGTCACTCACTGTAATCTAAAGTCAGTCACAGAATTCCACTCTGCTGTTTCCAGGAAAAACTGGTTTTCCTCCACAGCTACATAGAAATAGAGATAATAGATAAGAGATAATAGAGATAGCATATGATATATAGCACTGTATGGAGGCAGATAGCACATGATATTTAGTACAGTATGGAGGCTTAATCAACATGGTGGGATATTTATATTTTTAATTTTTTTCAAGATATTTTTTTGGGCATTTTTTATGCTTTTATTGATAGTGTAGAGACAGAGTTGAAATGGGGCAGAGAGGGGAGTGACATGCAGATAACGACCGCGGGCTGGAATCGAACCCGGGTCCGCTGCTGGCCGAGGCCCATGGGGGGAGGGAGGGGGGGGACGCCCTACCAACTGAGCTAAGGGCGCCCCCCCCCCCCCCCCCCCCATGGTGGGATATTTCTAAATGAAATAAATCTTTATTTCAAACGATTTTTAAAAAACAAATTGAAAAATACATTTAAAAAAATCAACAGAACACACACTAGACCTGTTGGAAAAGTGAAGTCTGGATTATATTATATAAATTATTTGTGAAATCTTAAAAAATATTCCAAGTTGGGGGCGCATTTAGCTCAGTCGGTAAGGCGTCCCCCTCCCGGGCCGGGCCCAGCAGCAGACCCTGGTTCGATTCCCACCCGCGGTCGTTCTCTGCATGTCACTCCCCTCTCTGCCCCATTTCAACTCTGTCTCTATACTATCAATAAAGCATAAAAATATCTTTAAAAAAAATATATATATATTCTAAGTCTTTTTAAATGCATTATATTGCTGTTTTCATGGTTACCTTAATGGCTGTTTTTTATAGTGTACTTTCTGATCGTTGCCTCTTTTCTCAGTTCTACGCAGTTATCTAAATATGGTGACACGAGCGAACTACACGACATACTAATAATATCGTTGAATCAGAGGCCCTTGCATTGGTGTTATTTTTCCAGACTAATGACTCAATTATTTGTTGACACAGGAATATGGAATTTTGACTTTTGACTTTTGACCTAGCCCTGCTACCGGTAGAGGCTTTTAGGGCTTAGTGTCTGTAAACAGTTTATCCTCTGTGAGTTGATTATGGGTCAGTTCACCACATATTGTTTGAGTTTGGGTCAAAATTCTCGAATCACAGGAAAATACTCAAATGATTTTAATTGTGTTTATTTTTGAGGTTTTAGTATTTTGTGTTTAGTGGTTTTGGAATAAGGGACGTGTGTGTGTGTGTGTGTGTGTGTGTGTGTGTGTGTGTGTGTGTGTGTGTGTGTGTGTGTGTGTGGTTTGGAACTAGGGACGCTTGTCAGTCAGTCGGTCAGTTGGACTTTTCAACCCGATTTTTAATGACTTACTTATGAGACTTTTTTTTGAAGATTTTGGTCTCAAGAAATTTGACTTGGAATTTATTTCAACATCAGTCAAAACCACAACTGTAGGATAGCACTGCTGAATACACACACACACACACACACACACACACACACACACACACACACACACACACACACACACACACACACACACACACACACACACACACACACACACACACACACACACACACACACACACACACACACACACACACAAACACACACACAGAGAGTAAGTAGTGGCGATTGAAGGAATTTTGTTCCTGTTTTTAGTGGGTATTGGATATTTCAGAACAATAGGAGAGTCTATAGTTTGCATGTTTCACATTTTATCCCAAGTGCGTCTCAAACCCTTCAAAGTCCTGGCCTATTCAATTGTTTTGAACAAATGTTACTCCACAGCCTAGGCTCTGTAAACGGACATGTTTTATAGCTATGGTGGCCCCCTTTGTCTACATATCAACTGTGTATTAAAGGTGCAGTGTGTCATATGATATCATCAAGAAAGTTCTACAAAGTTCTAGAATGCAACGCTCCCTGGGTAACCCCACCCCTTTCCAATAATAACAGAAGCTACAGTGGCCTTCAAGGACAAGAACAATTCTAAATTTTAAACAATGCACCTGATGACATTCCAACTATGACACTTTCAAGATGGCGGCACTAGGCCTTGGTCCAAGATATGCAGAAATATGGACATATATGAGACCCTTTCTAAGGGAAAAAATAATTATAAAAAAAAAAATGTTCAGCTATTATGCACTAAACTAAATGTACTTATGAATATTATAATTACTTTCTACAAAATCTGCTAGGAAATAAAACCCCAAATTCTACACACTGCAGGTTTAAGACCAGCATTTTTTTGCTTTTTTTTCAGCGCACACACAGTACAGACAGGTAGCGGATCATGAGGAGATTATTCACTGATTTTGACAAAAAGTGATTTTGAAAACAAGCGTTCTCCAGAATCAACGACTCCACAATTAAAGCCATAGTGCGTAAGTAAGTAGTTTAAATATCAAATGTTACCAGATTTGTTCCAGGACATTTTGACTTGTATTTTTCCACTGCTGTAGTTTCTGAATCTCACTCTAAAGTATTTTGGTATTTCTGTCCACTGTCGGTTGCTTCTATCTGCGTGTGTGTGTGTGTGTCTGTGTGTGTGTGTGTGTGTGTGTGTGTGTGTGTGTGTGTGTGTGTGTGTATGTGTGTGTGTGTGTGTGTGTGTGTGTGTGTGTGTGTGTGTATGTGTGTGTGTGTGTGTATGTGTGTGTGTGTGTGTGTGTGTGTGTGTGTGTATGTGTGTGTGTGTGTGTGTGTGTGTGTGTGTGTGTGTGTGTGTGTGTGATGGTGATCAGACATAAACACACATAAGTGGCTTTCAACATTTTCAGACAGAATTGGGACCTTTCCTCAAGCGTTATAGGTTTGACAGAGGCACGACACACACACACACACACACACACACACACACACACACACACACACACACACACACACACACACACACACACACACACACACACACACACACACACACACACACACACACACACACACACACACACACACACACACACACACAGCTGCAGTTGGCTTGAGGGGCGTCTCCATGTATTTAGGCTTCAGAATGAATGGAATGTTCCGCAGCACTTATCAAAATATGCAACTTACATCTCAGACCATTTTCCTCTAACCCGAGGCTTCTTTTTTTTTACTTTTATTTATATTGAGACCGGAGACTCTTTTGCAAGTGAGACCTGTTTTCCTTTTCCACGTTACCAATTCACACACACATTCATACACCGATAGCAGCAGGCTAACTATCAATATTCACACGAGGCAAGGTGGGTGAAGTGTCTTGCCCAAGGACACAACAACCATGACACAGGTGGCAGGGCGGGGATCGAACCTCCAACCCTTTGATCATCGGCAAACCCGCTCTACCAACTGAGCCACAGTCGCCACAAAAGCCTTATTCAAAAGCCTTATCAGTCTAGTGCCGTTTGCTCAGACACATTCGCCATATAAACATATCAGTAAGACTTTGCAATAAGGGTATATTAATTAACTGTTACTTAAAGCTGGGGTGGAGGATTTGGGAAGAAAATGGCAGTTGGGATAGAGATTCGAATCCAAATACCTCAACCGCTCCACTTGTTCTCTTTGGTCCCTCCCCTATGGTCCCTCCCTGACACGCTCTACACCAACAAAGTCGTAACAAAGTGAATGGACAGTCCCAACAGCCAATAAGAACAGAGAATCGGAGCCTCGCTCTGATTGGTCAAAGTGTAAAGCTCATGTTAACTTTGACCAATCAGAAATCATATACCCCAACTTTAATGCTAAGTTAATGCTATTAATGGTTAGTTAATGCCTATTTCGTTTTCTCTGACACGTCCGCCATATAAAAATTGTAATTGGGAAAATGTGCCACTTGATTATTTAGGCAAAATTCTTTTTCTTAAAGCACTAGTCAATTTTGAGATTTCTTTAGTCTATTTATCTTCCATAACATGTCTTCTTTCATACTAGTATAAATCAAAAGGTCCACAATGTACATTCAGGTGTTTATTTGACTAAACCTTGTCTGTTTGCGTCTGTATATTTCTCCTATACAACCATCTTTAACAGACATTGTCTCAACATTAGTTTTTTAGCACTTATATCACGCAAAGTTTAATGATGATATCTAGAAGTTAAACATGTAACTCTGTTGCTCCTATAATGTATCTTAAACGTCCAGGTTTATTACAGACAGACAGACAGACAGACAGACAGACAGACAGACAGACAGACAGACAGACAGACAGACAGACACAGAATCACACTCTCAAGTGATTTTAAGACAAACTGAACACACACACACACACACACACACGCTGGCACGCACGCAGGCAGGCAGGCAGGCAGGCACGCACACACACACACACACACACACACAGACACACACACACACACACACACAGACACACACACACACTCCTCTGATCTACATACCAGCGTCTATGCGAGTGAGACAAACATTTTTATGGGTCTGAATGAACACCTGAGACGTGATGAACTCACTATGAACTGTGAGAGTTTTATGATCAGAGAATTATCACGCTGCAATCTCAACCCATTCCATTCCTAGTAACATATCTACATTTTTTACTACTTCTAATGTTGATTTATGAGTTTTTCTGTATATTTTTATCACTTCTTCGTGATTTTGGAGACACTAGAAGCATAAATAGAGTCTAAAATGCGTGCATAAGACTTTATCAACTGCATTCTAAATCTTCAATTTCATGCATGACAACTCATAACAATTTTATCAAAGTATAATAAATGGTGGTCATAGTAAAAGTGATAAAATTATTTAAAAAATATATAAATAATAACTTTAAATTATCAGAATTACGAAACACTAGTAAATAATATATTTGTATCACGTAAAGGTGCCACAAGGAACTTTTAAATATTTCTGAAACAGTCTAATTTTTCCTCTGATGATCATAAATTACATGTAACAGCAAACGAGACCATCAGTGCAAAGAATGCTATTTTTGTATAGTTTTTCTTAATGCCTTTGTCATGGGTATACCATACGCTCACCCAGGAACAACAGCTGGCGTAGTAAAAACACTTCCGCTTTTGTCCAAAGGGGGCGCTAGAATTAACACAAACTGAAAGCTCCTCGGAGACACTTTGAAAGTTTTATCTGGAACATTGGTTTAATATCTCCGAAGTGACTTATAAGTTATTTTGACAAACTGTGACGATTTTCAATTTTATGAAATCAAACTTTTCCTGGCAGAGCCGTGAATCCATCGTCCACGGTTACAGACTGAGTATGGTGTGTGTGTGTGTGTGTGTGTGTGTGTGTCTGCTTCTGTGTGTGTGTGTGTGTGTGTGTGTGTGTGTCTGCTTCTGTGTGTGTGTGTGTCTGTGTGTGTGTGTGTGTGTGTGTGTCTGCTTCTGTGTGCGTGTGTGTGTGTGTGCCTGCTTCTGTGTGCATGTGTGTGTGTGTGTGTGTGTGTATTTGTGTGTGTGTGCGTGTCTGCTTCTGTGTGTGTGTGTGTGTCTGCTTCTGTGTGTGTGTGTGTGTCTGCTTCTGTGTGTGTGTGTGTGTGTGCGTGTGTGTGAAGAGATCATATGCTCTGAATTTGAGTTATAAATCTCCCCATATGAGCCGGTAAGTCTTTCTC
>NC_137228.1:13629334-13631834 GCF_949987685.1 Ammodytes marinus
CACCGATGGCAGTATACACAAGTGAAACTCGAAAAATTAGAATATCGTGCAAAAGTTAATGTATTTCAGTAATTCAACTTAAAAGGTGAAAATAATACATTATATAGACCCATTACATGCAAAGTGAGATATCTCAAGCCTTTATTTGTTATAATAATTAAGAGTATTATGGCTTACAGCTTATGAAAACCCCAAATTCAAAATCTCAGAACATTTCTTGTATGAATCGTATATTTGTGTGTGTGTGTGTGTGTGTGTGTGTGTGTGTGTGTGTGTGTTTTGGGTAGAGGGGGGCGTATTGTGTTCCCCTAAACGCTCCAGATGGTTAGTTAAGCCGCTGTCCCGCGCTCTTACGAGAGACAACGTCCCAACATGATTATTCATGAGAAGAAAAGTGATTATTATATTCATACGCTAAGGGCTTCAGCAACATGACGACTATGGGCCTCATGGCTATTCATGAGCTCTGGACTAATCCCATCTAACAGGCACAAGAAGGGGCATTTTGAGAGGGGGACGGGGGGGTGTTTCTTTAAAGCTGGGGTATATGATTTCTGATTGGTCAAAGTTAACATGAGCTGTGCACTTTGACCAATCAGAGCAAGGCGACGATTCTCTGTTCTTATTGGCTGTTGGGACTGTCCATGCACTTTGGCACGACTATGTTGTTGGTGCAGAGCGTGTCAGGGAGGGACCATAGGGGAGGGACCAAAGAATCATTTAGTGATAACCATCCCATACTGGATCAACAAAGCTTTCTTTGAGGGGCATTTTGAGGGGGTCATTTTAAGGGTTAAGATAATAAACTTCTCTGCTTTCCCTGAAATCTCATATTGAATGTTCTCCATATATACAGTGTTGGAGACCTCCATGAGCCAGATGTCTAAACGGGGGGCTATGAGGGGGTGCTTTGAGGGAGTAATTTTAGGGTTAAGATGTCCCCCCCCCCATCCTAAAGATGATCCTTACCTCCTTAATGAGTGAAGTGTACAGTGCCTCTGATTAATCCCTGTTTCTAGGTCAAAGCACAGTGAACGCATTAGAGCATCAAGAATGGACCGCTGATTAACACACACACTCTGCTGTGCTACTGTACGGGCTCCCAGGCATTAGTTAAACAAGGCGGACACCTTTAAAACCTGCAGTGTGTAGAATTTTGGGTTTTATTTCCTAGCAGACTTTGTAGAAAATAATTATAATATCCATAAGTACGTTTAATTTAGTGCATAATAGCTGAATTTTTTTATTTTTTATTTTTTATATTTTCATATTTCTGCGTATCTTGGACCAAGGCCTAGTGCCGCCATCTTGAAAGTGTCATAGTTGGAATGTCATCAGGTGCATTGTTTAAAATTTAGAATTGTTCTTGTCCTTGAAGGCCACTGTAGCTTCTGTTATTATTCAAAAGGGGTGGGGTTACCCAGGGAGCGTTGCATTCTAGAACTTTGTAGAACTTTCTTGATGATGTCATATTACACACTGCACCTTTAAGAGGGCAAATTCCTTACTGAGAATTAGATTTAGGAAACTTTTGCATGTTGTGTGGACATTAGTTTAGGCTCTGAACATTAGACCTGCTGTGCAAATGAAACTAGGAGGGATGGTCTGGTAGGATCAGGCTAAACCCCGACGACTATAACACATGTTGGTCGATAAAAAAGTTGATTTTGGTCATTTAAAAAATCCCAACTACAGCTTTGAAACGGTTAAAACAAAATTCTCTCTTTCTCTCTCTGAGGGTTCTGAGTCCCTTTGCTACTGCCCCGTCTCTCCAGGGCACACACACACACACACACACACACACACACACACACACACACACACACACACACACACACACACACACACACACACACACACACACACACACACACACACACACACACACACACACACACACACACACACACACACACACACACACACACACACACACTGGGGGGCACGTATATATTCTCTCATTAGTGCAGATTTGGGGCCCTGGGGGGCACATGTGTTGGAGTGTGTGATTGCCTCGACATTAAGGCGGCTGCAATTCTCCTGTCATGGCTGTTCTGATGAAGTGGTGTGTGTGTGTGTGTGTGTGTGTGTGTGTGTGTGTGTGTGTGCGTGAGAGACTGTGTGTGTGTGTGTGTGTGTGTGTGTGTGTGTGTGTGTGTGTGTGTGAATGAGAGAGAGAGACTGCGTGTGTGTGTGTGTGTGTGTGTGTGTGTGTGTGTGTGTGTGTGGGGATATATACACTGGGCTCTTGTTCACGGACCTTTTTGTGGAATTTAAAGGTGGAGTCAGCGATTCTGGAGAATGCTTGTTCTCAATTTTTTTTTTTAACTGTTTGAAGTTAGAAAGCTTCTTGAAAAGTTACTGTTTCACTGTTGTTGTTTACAGCAGCAGGGCCCACAGTTTGGTTTACAAACATATTCTAGTCTCACGTTTGGTTCCAGGTTCCTCAAAATAATTTATAGTTTTGATTTAAGATGATAGAATTATTCAATACTAAGAA
>NC_137228.1:13641834-13646834 GCF_949987685.1 Ammodytes marinus
ACATTACACTTTAGTTTTTGATATTACAGAGTAAAGATTAAACGTAGAAGTCCAAAACTCAGTCAAAGTCAGAACCAAACGAAAGCTCCAACAAGAAAGTTCAGAGGTGTGTGTGTGTGTGTGTGTGTGTGTGTTAATGTGTGTGTCTCAGTGTGTGTGTGTGTCTCAGTGTGTGTGTGTGTGTGTGTGTGTGTGTGTGTGTCTCAGTGTGTGTGTGTGTTAGAAAGCACCTACAAGAAAGTTCCCAGAAGTGTGTGTGAGTTTTAGCTTCAGGTCACCGGCTGAATTGACTCATTACATCGGCTGTCAAAGGAGAAGACATGGACTTATAGGGGCGACATGTGTGTGTGTGTGTGTGTGTGTGTGTGTGTGTGTGTGTGTGTGTGTGTGTGTGTGTGTGTGTGTGTGTGTGTGTGTGTGTGTGTGTGTGTGTGTGTGTGTGTGTGTGTGTGTGTGGGAAAGTGAGGCAATTTTGTCCGGTTCTCACTTTGGGACAGGCCTTTAAAGGAGCTGTTTGAGGGTTAACACTAAATTTTAAGGTTCAGGTATGAATTAGGTTCATGTTAGGGTTAGTGTAAGGGTTGGGGTTAGGCATTTAGTTTTGATGGTTAGGGTTAGGGTAAGGGGCTAGGGAATGCATTATGTCAATGAATGTCCTCACAAGTATAGCCGTACAAACGTGTGTGTGTGTGTGTGTGTGTGTGTGTGTGTGTGTGTGTGTGTATGTCAGTGTGTGTGTGTGTGTGTGTGTGTGTGTGTGTGTGTGTGTGTGTGTGTGTGTAGGGGGTGGAGTTGGTGCACTTCATTCATCTGTTGAGTCTTTGCCTTTGTGTGGATGGCAGGTGCTTCTAATCCCGCTGTCAGTATAAGGCCGGACAAGATGTTTGGACAAGCCACACACACACACACACACACACACACACACACACACACACACACTCGCACACAAGAACACACTCACATAAGCACGCACACACTGAGACCCACACAAGCATGCACACACATAAGACGCACACCAGCACACACACACACACACACACACACACACACACACACACACACACAACCCCCCACTCTAAGAAAACACTTGATATGATCCATACCGCATGGGAGAGTCATGCCTGATTATCATGAATGAATTTACGTCAAATCAATGAACTATTGTCGTTCATTTTGCACCAATTTCAACATTAACATAAAGTTTTCACATAGAATTAGCATTTTAAAAACATGCATGAAACTCTATTTCTCTCCCATAACATGTCTTCTTTCATACTAGTATAAATCAAAAGGTCCAACATGTACATTCAGGTGTTTATTTGACTAAACCTTGTCTGTTTGCGTCTGTATATTTCTACTATACAACCATCTTTAACGGACATTATCTCAACATTTTTTTTTTTTCAATACTCTGAAGCAAAAATCTCAACTTGATGCTAATGTATATACATAATTTGTTAGATATTGCAACTGTTGCAAATTTACTCAAATATTTCTGAAAAAATTACAATACAAAAAATTATTGTTTTAATGTCAGTAATCAACTGGCAAAGTTTCATGATGATATCTGTAAGTGTCTAGCCTTCATTTTAAAGGTGCAGTGTGTAATATGACATCATCAAGAAAGTTCTAGAAAGTTCTAGAATGCAACGCTCCCTGGGTAACCCCAACCCTTTAGAATAATAACAGAAGCTACAGTGGCCTTCAAGGACAAGAACAATTCTAAATTTTAAACAATGCTCCTGATGACATTCCAACTATGACACTTTCAAGATGGAGGCACTAGGCCTTGGTCCAAAGTATGCAGAAATATGGACATATATGAGACCCTTTCTGAGGGAAAAATAAATAATTCAAAACATTTTTTTCAGCTATTATGTAAATTAAGTTATGGATATTATAATTACTTTCTACAAAATCTGCTAGGAAATAAAACCCAAAATTCTACACACTGCAGCTTTAAGATTCCTAAAGAGTATAAATTATGGCAATTTGACCCGTTTTTTGGCAAAGTAGGTTTTGCAGTTATTGTTATTATTTTGAAAGACAAGGAACAAACAATCATCCCGTTCCACTTCCAGTCTGTCTTGACCTCGCCCGAGGCAACATGTCCAAAACCATCACAGGCCCTTGACTTTCACTATTGTATGAAGATTTATTGTGTGAGTGTGTTGTGTGTGTTTGTGTGTGTGTGTGTGTGTCTCCCAGTGTGTGTGTGTGTGTGTGTGTGTCTGTGTGTGTCTCCCTCTGTGTGTGTGTGTGTCCCTCTGTATGTGTGTGTGTGTGTGTGTGTGTGTCCCTCTGTGTGTGTCCCTCTGTGTGTGTGTGTGTGTGTGTGTGTGTGTGTGTGTGTGTGTGTGTGTGTGTGTTTTAGCTGAAGCACTCTCACCTCCCCACCTCTGATTCGATGCTTTTCTTGTTGCTCGCGTTGATATTAATTCTATTGATTTTTCCCTCAGGGGGAGTAAAGCTCTCTGACCCCTTAATATCTAAAACCCAGCCCCTTGTAAGCCCCTATTGTGTGGTCCGCAAAGTTTTAAACCTTCTTACGAGCCCCCCGGTTAATCTAGGGACGTCCTGAGTGAAGGGATCAAATCTTAAAGGTCGCGTTAAGGATACAAGTTCAGTCAGAATCCTTGTGAAGTTTTTTTCCTTTTGCTTTAACCTGGTTTCAAAACGGTCTATTTTTGGGGTGAAGAAGAAGCTTTATTTTGGCTTCTTGGTGCCCAGCCCGAGGTCTATTGTGTGGGTGTGTGTGTGTGTGTGTGTGTGTGTGTGTGTGTGTGTGTGTGTGTGTGTGTGTGTGTGTGTGTGTGTGTGTGTGTGTGTGCGTGTGTGTGTGTGTGTGGCGTAACCCAATTTGAGTTGACTTTGCCGGTTGAGGGAGAGGGGACGGCCCGGGGCGACACACTGTTATAATTCAAGAAATACAAAGAAGTCAAACAGAACAGAACCCCCAATCTATCCACACACACACACACACACACACACACACACACACACACACACTGACAGTAACACGCAGGAACGTACGCACGCACGCACACAGACACACACACACACACACTGACAGTAACACACACGCACGTACGCATGCACACACGCACACAGACACACACACACACACTGACAGTAACACGCACGTACGCATGCACGCACACACACACGCACGCAAACACACACACAGACACACACACACGCTAGTACGCACGTATGCACACTTACACACATGATCTGCTCCTTCAGTTCCCTCTATAAAAGGCTCTGCTGGATCGATAGTAGAGACTCTTTTCTCCCTAAAAATTATAGAATTTTCCAATTGACATTTCTTAAACAATCATTTAGTCTATAAAACGCCAGAAAAAAAGTAAAACATTTCCTAAAACACATTAAGGATATTAAAGACCTACTTCACCGGTGGGAATATGAAGGTGTATTGAACTCTGAGATCCTATTTAGTATAAATGTGCAAACATTTTATAAATCGGTTCATCTTAGCCTGAGAAAAGGCAGAAAGAGTGTTTTATGGTCTCACTGTCTAACCCTACATTTTACCATGTGTGACATCAGACATGGTAAAATGTAGGGTTAGGATTAACAGGACAGCTGGGCCAAGGGAAGACTGAGGGAAGAAAAACCTAATTCAGTATATTATAATAGTGGTTTTATAATGATAGAACGCCGGTTCCATATGAGTGAGTTAAGGATATTCATTTACTAAGAATTAAAACAAAAAAAACTGAAAATTCTCTCGTCATCGGATCAGCTGCAGATATAGATAATAATGGTTGAAACATTTTTTGTCTGAAAATTTGCCCAAGAAATTTCTGTGATTGGTGAATCTATTAACGAACCCCTGAGGATCCCACGAGGTTGATTTAATTTTATTTATTTCCTTTTCTACTGCTCATTCGTTTTATTATTATTATTTAATTTGTATTATTTTTAACACGTTCGATAAATTGAGAGAAAAAAAAACATATTGTCAAATCAAATCAGTTTTATTCCTACAGCCCAATATCACAAATAGACATGTGCCTCAGTGGGCTTTACATTCCATATGACACCCTCTGCCCTCAGACCCTTAGCTGTTCATTGTTAAATGGTGGCCGTGGCGGGCTGGCTGCTATATGGCATATTGTAGGTTTTAGTCTATCGTTAAAGCCTTTACTTAGAAAAACAATCACTTCTTAGAAAGCAGAAAACGTTAATCCACAGTCACACACAATGTACAGCCACTAATGATGTCATTAGGGCTCGGTAATATTAAGCCTTCAGAACTCTAAGTAATTATCTTATTGTGTTTGCTGGGTGTGACCCCAATAATTCACACACACGCACACACACGCACACGCACACACACGCTTGCACGCACGCACGCAAACACACACATACACACACACACACTCACACTCACACACAAACTCACACACACACACACACACACACACACGCACACACAGCTTACAGTAATGACCTATATATGAAGAGTGGTCAGTTTCCACACACACAACACTGGCACTTAAAGAACAAAAAATCTAATTATTTCGATTATTTAAAGATGCACCAAACCAACACACACACACACACACACACACACACACACACACACACACACACACACACACACACACACACACACACACACACACACACACACACACACACACACACACACACACACACACACACACACACAGCTAATGGCACGGAGACCCTCCATATGTTTATGTCAGTAATCAACTGGTAAGTCTTCCAAATATGTAACAAAAACACCGTACAAGCTGTATTTCCAGAAACAATGGTCGCCAGACGCAACTGTGAACATCCTTATATATTGATTAATTGTATCATTATTATCACTATAACTGAAACTGGCGCACAACCTCAACGTCATTGTTCTCAGCCACTCCCCCTGTCCGCTGATTGGACCGGTAAAAAATCCGTCCGGAGAAAACCCACGAATACACCGCACACACCCAGACTGACTACTGAAGGGA
>NC_137228.1:13679334-13689334 GCF_949987685.1 Ammodytes marinus
ATTATAAGAGCTGTGTAAACCATAGAAAGTATATAAAAACGAGCGTGGTTCATGTCAACCGTGGGTTTACAGGCGAACGAACGCGCGTGTGTGTGTGTGTGTGTGTGCGCGCGCCTACAAGACGGCGGGCGCACGAGGACAATGACGTCACTGTTAACTGTGTACACGAAACAAATTCCGTACATGTTTAGACATTTTTGTAAACGTTCACACCCCTAGTAGCAAGCTCTGGTCTCAAATTGGCTCAGCTTTTCTTCTTGAACTAACTTTAGCCATCAAACGTTTATTTTTTTATTTATTTTTTGCTATCTGATCATTTATCTAACACAATGTTCCATTGTCAACTCTGTGGTCATGACTGTGACACTACATTTGCATTTGTGAGGCATATGAAAATTCACAGGAGTTTCCCTTACTTGTCCTTCAGATGTGCCCTACCTAATTGTAATTGTACATTCAGAAACATAACAGTTTTCAAAACCCATGATGTATATAGGGATCACCCAGGTAAAGATAAGAGGCCATCTAGTCATTTTGTTGGCCATGAAACTAGCATAGCATGTCATGTGGATTTCTGCACCGTCAAGTGTTACAGCATTTTGAATGTATCATCTCATTTGAAGAGTCATATTAGAGAGAGTAGGTCAGTTTCATGTCCATTTACAAACTGTGAAATATATTTACAAAATATTCACTGTTGTGTCTACATTTTCGTCACATTTGTCAAGAAATCACAAAAAAAGTGCAGTGAGAGGTCTCTCTTTAGAAATGGGAGCAAATATTCAGGAAGAGTGTGTCAGTGAGCAGACAGAAGTCACGGGTATGCAGGCAACTAACCCCGATATAGTCATACACGCAAAACATGCGTTGCCTAGGCGACTGTCTTAGAAAGCGCTGCAGTAAAGTATTACTGTATAGGCCTACACATATGAACAACTGGTGTAGCCATACCGGGCTATCCAAGATGGTGGCTGTTCTGCGCATGCGCTCCTCATATCGTGCAGGCTCCTCAGATTGTGTAGCGACAACGCCATCATCAGTGAGAGAACACTAGAGGCAGGGTTCAACATTTTTATTTTCTACATCTCAACCTCTGCTGTGGGAAGAAAAAAAAGGGGCAAAGTAATTCGATTGATTTGTTGACTCGCGATCTTAATAAGTCGTTCACATCCCTAATATTAACTTGGCTCTCTTGGTATTGTCCCGCTCGCGGAGTGGATCGGAGGGTAGGCCTACAGCTCTGGCCTATAAAGCACACAATTTAATTGTGCTTGGTATGTAGTCTGTGTGGGGAAAAATGTACTTAAAACACTAAGCTAGAACCACCAGGTTTCGCTGTATAGCTACACCCACTAAAAGGTCAAATTTACCCTGTGGCAATTCTAGTGTTTAGCCTCAAGGTGGCAGTCTAAGACCACAAATGAGACAAATGGTCAAAATAAAGCTAATAAGCATACCTTGCCTTTTTGAATTCATTATAATGATCAACCAAAATTAAAACAAATTAAATTATTATTATAAATAGCCGTTATATCTTAAACAATTAATTAAAACTAAATAAATAAAATAATGAATTAAATAACAGATAAAGTAAAAAAATAAAAATGTTATGTAATTATTTTTTTTATTTTTTTAAATCAAATTGAGAACCATCATATTTAAGCACTGTTTTCTTCAATTAAGAAACAGCTTTTTTAATAAGGAAATATCCTTTAATTTGGGCTTTTTGACAATATTTCTACCTTTTTTGCATTAGCCAAAGTTGTGGATATAGGGGATTGACCTATGACAAACAATACTTAAACTTATTTATTGCTGTTGTCTGGGTTTTAATTGGTTGGGTTAAGCCAAAATGCCATAGATAAAACTAATGAATATACCATTAATTCAAGTGAATGTACAGTGAATCATTTTGTTGCCATTTCTAATAACTATTCATATTATTTTAGGTCCAACATCGCTGACTGACCAGCGGTGGTGCATGAGCATTGAGGGCCATGTAGTAAGCGAAGGATCGTCCTTTTTGCTGGGGCTTGCTGTCCTCTTTTCTGCATACTACAATTTCAACCTGCAGTACCAGGAAAATGCAGCTTGCACGCAGGAATTCATTCAGAGGTAGGAGACTTTCCACACATCGCACACCTGGATTGACATTTACTTACAAGTGCTCCAAGCTTAGAATGTGCGTAGCTAAAACTGCTGTTGTCGTCCTACTACAAGCAGCATTGGCTAACAATATTGCTGCTGCTACTCCTAGTACTGTGTAACATGACTGGTGCTAATGCTCATACTACGAGTACTAGCCCCCACTTGCAGAATGAGCACTAGAACTAGAATCTTATTTACACGTTTTACACTTTTCAATATTTCTATTTTAACTTTTAAGCATTTCACTGTGTGGAGGACACCACCTGTTACATTTGAATTATACAGTATCTCACAAAAGTGAGTACACCCCTCACATTTCTTCACATTTTTCTTTATATCTTTCCATGGGACAACACTGAATAAATTACACTTTGATACAATGTAAAGTAGTCAGTGTACAGCTTGTATAACAGTGTAAATTTACTGTCCCCTCAAAATAACTCGACCCACAGCCATTAATGTCTAAACTGCTGGCAACAAAAGTGAGTACACCCCTTAGAAAAAATGTACAAATTGGGCCCAAAGTGTCAATATTTTGTGTGGCCACCATTATCTTCCAGCACTGCCTTAACCCTCTTGGGCATGGAGTTCACTAGAGCTTCACAGGATGCAACTGGAACCCTCTTCCATCCATTTATGACAGCATCACAGAGCTGGTGGATATTAAAGACCTTGCGCTCCTCCACCTTCCGTTTGAGGATGCCCCAAAGATGCTCAATAGGGTTTAGGTCTGGAGACATGCTTGGCCAGGCCATAACCTTTACCCTCAGCTTTTTTAGCAAGCCACTGGTCGTCTTGGAGGTGTGTTTGGGGTCGTTATCATGTTGCAATACCACCCTGCGGCCCAGTTTACGAAGTTTGAGTGCACATGGTCAGCGTCGTACACAGAGGTTGGCTTTGGAAAATAGACGTATGAGTGCTGCCAGCATTGCTGAAGGGCTTGAAGGGGTGGGGGGTCAACCTGTCAGTGCTCATACCATACGCCGCACTCTGCATCATACTGGTCTGCATGGCTGTCATACCAGAAAGAAGCCTATTCTAAAGATGATGCACAAGAAACCCCACAAAAAGTTTGCTGAAGACAAACAGACTACGGACATGGATTACTGCAACCATGTCCTGTGGTCTGATGAGACCAAAATACATTTATTTGGTTCAGATGGTGTTAAGAGTGTGGAGCGGCAACCAGGTGAGGAGTACAAAGACAAGTGTGTCTTGCCTAGAGTCAAGCATGGTGGTTGGAGTGTCATGGTCTGGGGCTGCATGAGTGCTGCCAGCACTGGGGATCTACAGTTCATTGAATTCTAACATGTACTGTGACATACTGAAGCAGAGCATGATCCCCTCCCTTCATAAACTGGGCCGCAGGGCAGTACTGCAACATGATAACGACCCCAAACACCCCTCCGAACGACCACTGGCTTGCTAAAGAAGCTGAGGGTAAAGGTTATGGACTGGCCAAGCATGTCTCCAGTCTTAAACCCTATTGAGCATCTTTGGGGCATCCTAAAACGGGAGATGGAGGAGCGCAAGGACTCTAATATCCACCAGCTCCTTGATTTCGTCATGAATGGGTAGAAGAGGGTTCTAGTTGCAACCTGTGAAGCTCTAGTGAACTACATGCCCAAGAGGGTTAAGGCAGTGCTAGAAAATAATGATGGCAAAACAAAATATTGACACTTTGGGCCCAATTTGGAAAATTTTTCTTAGGGGTGTACTCACTTTTGTTGCCAGCAGTTTAGACATTAATGGCTGTGTGTCGAGTTATTTTGAGGGGACAGTAAATTTACACTGTTATACAAGCTGTACACTGACTACTTGACATTGTATCAAAGTGTCATTTATTCAGTGTTGTCGCATGGAAAGATATAATGAAATATTTGAAGAAATGTTAGGGGTGTACTCACTTTTGTGAGATACTGTACATGACAAATACTATGCTATTTGATTTGGTTAACTATAAACAATAGTAAAATGAGTCGCATTAGCAGTAGTGCTTCTACTCAGTTTATTGTAAGCCATGCTAGTTTATCTTTGGGTGATGCAAGGGCACTTCTGGTGCCCTTGCATCATTGCCCTGGACATTTAAAAAATGCAGGAGAAAACTATCAAATTACTGATTAAGTTAGGCTTTAAATATTGTTTTTTAAGAGATTATTATTTATGGACATTTCTGGATTATTGGCAGCTTTGTTGTTTATTTCCTTTGGAATGTAGTAATACTGTATATTGGTTAAAACAGTATGATTTGTGGGGCAGTGGTCAGAGCGTCGCCCCCCGAGCCCAGAACCCGCAGCAGACCCGGGTTAGAATCCAGCCCGGGTTGTTCTCTGCATGTCTTCCCCTCTCTGCCACACTTCAACTCTGCCTCTCCAAACCTTTCTGATAAAAATAAAAATGCTCAAAAAATTATCTTAAAAAAAAAATGAAATAGTATGATACATTTTTTAAACTTATACATATATTTCTGTTTGTATTGTCATTTAGGATCTGCTTTGTGATCAATCCGGAGAGGGGATCAAAGGCATACCATGGCCAGGCGCCTAGCAAAAAAACTGGAAAGATGGTCCAGAAAAAATCCTCCACCGTCAACCCCAGGTCTCGTCACTCATCAAGAAGCTCGTTGATTTCAAGTGGGACTTTGTCTAATCTTTGTCTCACTAACACCCTCACACTCACATGGACGGACAGACACACACACACACACACACTAATGCCTCGTTTCCACCGAGCACAGCGGGTCGGGTCAGAGCATCTTGGTCCGCTTATTTTGGCATTTCATTTGGCAAAAGTTGGGTAGTGTCCCAAAATAAGTGAGCTAAACCGCTCTGAACTGCTCCCATTTTTAGTACGTCTGAAAAGGGTGCCGAAAAGGGTGGTACCCCAATGGAGGGGTACCGAAAATGGGAGCGGCTTAAAGCGGTTAGGCGCGCATCTTTTGGGACCATACTCAACTTTTGGCAAATGAAAAGCAAAAATAAGCGGATTGAACCGCTCTGACCTGACCCACAAAACACAAACACAGGTGGCTGCTGACCAATGTAGCTCTACTGAATCCACAGCCTAGCCCTGCATTCCAAATCGCATACACACACACACTAATGCCTCGTTTCCACCGAAAAAGAGCGGGTCGGGTCGGAGCGGTTCGATCTGCTTAATTTGGCTTTTCATTTGCCAAAAGGGTCCCAAAAGAAGAGCGCTTAACCGCTTTAAGCCGCTCCCATTTTGGGTACTCCTCCGTTGAAAGGGTGCCAAAAAGGTGGAGCTACACACTGCCGTCCGTTGATTGGTCAAAAGATTCATTTCCGCATTAAACCCTGTGTGTAGTCACCTCGGCAAGAGTGAGGAGAGTCTTGTGTTCAGCGAAAAATGTGAGCGCAGCACTCTGTTCATTGTGTAGTGTTTTTCCTCTTCTTCCTTCTTTCCTTTAAATGAATCAGAGGGCTACACTGCTTCCCGCCGTTAAGATGTCACCATAGTTAGCCTATAAAGCTGCCAGCGCTGTTCGCTCACTGTCTCTGTCGGCTTGCACTGAGCCGTCTCTGCGCATTTACCGGCGTGATTCGCTCACAACACGGGGGAAATGAATATAGAAGCGGCTGGTTTGGCCAAGCAAAAACAAGAGACCGCTTGCTTGACCACAGTTGTTCCACGGCACGATAGTTTGACCCACATTCTGGCGCCGGCTATCGCAGTCCAGCCTATACCCCGCCCTACCAGCGCGCCTCTTTTGGGATCCTACCCAACTTTTGGCAAATGAAAAGCCAAAATAAGCGGACTGAACGGCTCCGACCCGACCCGCTCTGCTCGGTGGAAACGAGGCAATACACAAACACACAAAACATAAACACAGGTGGCTGCAGCTGACCAATGTAGCTCTACTGAATCCACAGCATATCCCTGCATTCCAAATCAAATTGTCTTTCTTTTTTCTATCATACACATCTGACCATAAAAATAATCTAGTTAGGATGTAGTAGGCACATACGTTGGGACATACTTTTACTTGTTTATTTCATCCTAACATGGTGCCTTGATCTTGCCTCTTGCTTTTATATCCGTCTCATCCCAGTTTAATAAGGCGCATTAGGTCAGCGTTGTGTTTTGGTATGTATCATAGTCCTGAGGGGTGTATTACAAAGCAAGTTTAAGGGCTGGGCGAGGTCTGTTGAGTCTAAAGCCAGAGTTTTCAGTATCACAAAAGATGGCTCTTTTTACCTGGCTAGATCACCATGGTTACTGTACGGCTAACCTGCTCCGACCAGTTGAGACAAATGGTCAAAATATAGCTAATAAGCTATATTTTTTTTAAATACCTTGCCTTTTTGAATTAATTATAATGATCAACCAAAATTAAAACAAACTAAATGATTATTATAAATAGCCGTAATATCTATCTATAAAATAATTAATTAAATAACAGATAAAGTAAAAATAAAAATGTAATGTCATTTCATCTTTTTTCTTTTTTTTATCAATTGAGAACCATCAAATTTAGGCACTGTTTTCTTAAATTAACTAACAGCGTTTGGGTCCAAACAGATGTAATTGAATGGTAAGCCCCTTGCCCCTCTATAAAACTGAAAGTATTTTAAAATAATCAATCCATCTATCTGTATTGTATTTTTTGATTTTATTGATTTCTTTACGTGTGAGTTTTGGGTGGGGTTACATTACAGTTTGTATATATGTTTCTTTAACTGTTTGACTATATATTTGACTTCTGTTAGGATATTCATACATATGGAAATGTTGAGTTAAAATGTTGTTGCTTAAACTGTATACTGATTGAGTGCATGTGTGTCGATCTGATTTGAATTATTATAAGTACATGAATGTAAGGTCTCAGCTGTTAAAAGGTGGGGCTCATTCTTTAGAATATATGTAAAGTCTTATATTTTGTTTTGTTTTTGTGACTGCAAAATAAATAGTTAATTACATTTTGATTCTTTTCTCTTTTTCCATTGTTATTTAAGACTGATTGTTTATTTGATCGTACCTATAAGATGAAATTTGAAGCTGTTGAAAAAAAATTAATTGATCAGTGTACCGCAATTATGAAAATGTGGAATAATAGTTATTTTGGTGCTGCTCTGAATTTGCTGTACATTTACAGCTAATAATGGCTGTAAATGTACAGCAAATTCATAGTTTATTTACAGTTACAGGTTATTGGAAATACAGTAATTGTAGAGGATAGATATTGTAGATTTACAGCAGATTACTGGCGAATCTGCTGCCAGTAAAATACTGTAAATTAAAATACAGTAGGTTTACTGTAAATAAACAGTAGTTTACTGGCGAATCTGCTGCCAGTAAAATACTGTAAATTAAAATGCAGTATGCTTACTGTAAATAAACAGTAGTTTACTGGTGAATCTGCTGCCAGTAGAATACTGTAAATTTAAATAATACAGTAAGATACTGTATGTATATTTACAGTAAAATACCATAGTTTTTAAAAACAGTATGCTTACTGTAATTAAACAGTAGTTTACTGGCGAAGCTGCTGCCAGTATAATACTGTAAATTTACAGAAAAAAGTTTTACAGTGTATCTATCTATCTATCTATCTATCTATCTATCTATCTATCTATCTATCTATCTATCTATCTATCTATCTATCTATCTATCTATCCATCCATCTATCTATCGGACAACCCTTTTGGAGGGATTAATTAAACACAAACCGCCCCAGAGGAAAATCAACCCAGAGTCTTATCAGATTAATTGCTCCGACATTAAGACATTAAATCGTAGCTCCAGGAATTCATTCTTTCATGGAGAAGCTAAGTCCTGATTAGCTTTAGCGCTCAGCCCCGTCTGCCCTGACCATTACAAACCCAAAACAACACACTGGATTACACATCAAAACATTGTCCACAGAAGGCCACCGTAGCTTCTGGAAATTCTCTATAATCTCACCACTAGATGACGCAAAAATACTTCAATATTACACACTGTACCTTTAAAGGCCGACTTCACCGGTGGGAATATGAAGGTGTATTGAACTCGGAGATCCTATGTAGTATAAATGTGCAAAAAAATTGAAATCGGATCATCCTAGCCTGAGAAAAGGCAGAAAGAGTGTTTTATGGTCTCACTGTCTAACCCTACATTTTCCTTACTGTGACATCACAGTAAGGGTTAGGATTAACAGGACAGCTGGGCCAAGGGAAGACTGAGGGAAGAAAAACCTGATTCATTATATTATAATAGTGATTTTATAATGATAGAACGCTGGTTCCGTATGGGTGAAGTAATCCTTGAAGTTTATCACGGATTTGAAGACAATTTGTTTTTATCTGGTGTTAATACACAGCCTAGGCTCTGTAAACTGACTGGCAGGTAAACAAAGGGGCCCACCACAGCTATAGCAACATGCCAGGTTACAGAGCCTAGGCTGTGTATTAACACTGGGTTAATTTGTTTCAGCACACACACACAGTACAGACAGGTAGCGGATCATGAGGAGATATTCACTGATTTTGAGAGAAAGTAATTTTGCCAACAAGCGTTCTCCAGAATCACTGACTACACCTTTAAAAGGGCCCTGGACTAATGCAACAAACTAATAAATAATGCTTGCAGAAATTGAGTATTTTGTAACTTCTTTAAATTTAAAAATGTTTCAGAAACATATTAGAAAAATTACAGAATTATATTTCTCCATATTGAAAGGTCTTCCGAGGAACTTTCATTTTGTGTTAATTCTTATACCCTTTTTGGACAAAAGCGGTAGTGTTTTTACTACGCCAGCTATTGTTCCCGGGTGAGCGTATACCCATGACAAAGGCATTAAGAAAAACTATATAAAAATAGCATTCTTTGCACTGATGGTCTCGTTTGCTGTTACATGTAATTTATGATCATCAGAGGAGAAATTAGACTGTTTCAGGAATATTTAAAAGTTCCTCGTAGCACCTTTAAAATAAGTCTTAAAATGAGTCCTAGAAATAGTGGGTTTCTGGGTGGTGGTATAACACACCTTTGAGTCAGTGTTGTGAGGTTGGCTGTGTGTGTGTGTGTGTGTGTGTGTGTGTGAGTGTGTGTGCGTGCGCGCGTGTGTGTGTGTGTGTGTGTGTGTCTCTCTCTCTCTCTCTTTTGATGTGAGATAACTTTCATAGTCCCTAGAAGAATACACACACAAGCAGAAATATCTCACTGTACATCTGAGCAGCCCCTTCCGCTCCGTTCCTAGCCCGAAATTCAACTGTAGCCTTCTTTGTTACTCTCTGAAAACCCAAACGAAACACAATTGAAAAGTTGGCAGCGGCCTGACAGATACATAGTAACGTAATATGCCCCGGTTTGCTTTTAAAACACTATCTGAGGCAAGGCGGCTTTTGTTAAAACGTCCGGGACAATGGAGCGCTCTGTGTTAGGAAAGCACACAGGTTGATTTACCACCTTTTAAGTCCAGAAACCGGACACCGCAGAGTTTCTCTATGCGTTTAGTTTGCGGACGAACTTTGTGTTTTTTTACAAGGTTGTGTGTGTGTGGGGGGGGGGGGGGGAGTGTGTGTGTGTGTGTGTGTGTGTGTGTGTGTGTGCGTGGTGCGTGCGTGCGTCCGTGAAAGGCAGCTAGGGAAAGTCCACACGGATACAATCTGAATTTTATTTTGTAGAATATAGTGGAGTCTTACATTTTTCCTGGGTAGATTATGGATGTTAGCCATGTTTTTAAGAAGAAAATGTCTCATGAATCAGACAGTGAACAACATTATGAACAAATCCTTCTGTAATGACCTTCAGAATAGTGCTGAGAATGATTATGGAAAGTTTAGTTGATGTAAGTGCTTTAGAAGTTGAGATTTCCGGTTCAGAGCATTGACAGAAAATATTGAGATAA
>NC_137228.1:13696834-13701834 GCF_949987685.1 Ammodytes marinus
GACAGGCAGACAGACAGACAGACAGACAGACAGACAGACAGACAGACAGACAGACAGACAGACAGACAGACAGACAGACAGACAGACAGACAGACAGACAGATAGATAGATAGACGGATAGATGGATAGATGGATAGATGGATAGATGGATAGATGGATAGATGGATAGATGGATAGATGGATAGATGGATAGATGGATGGATAGATGGATAGATGGATAGATGGATAGATGGATAGATGGATAGATAGATAGATAGATAGATAGATAGATAGATAGATAGATAGATAAGCCAATGCGCCCTCATCTCAGCCTCACAGGCTTAGATGTAAATCTGAATGAATCTCGTTAGGATTGAGAAAGTCTAGACTCTCCAACCAGAGGATCACTGTGTCTTATAGCTCTGTTTCTCCTCTGTGTGTGTGTGTGTGTGTGTGTGTGTGTGTGTGTGTGTGTGTGTGTGTGTGTGTGTGTGTGTGTGTGTGTGTGTGTGTGTGTGTGTGTGTGTGTGTGTGTGTGTGTGTGTGTGTGTCTGTCTGTCTGAATTAGTGTGTGTGTCTTTGTCCCTGTCACCACTCAGAGACACTTGAAAACTAATGAAATGTCATAACGTTGGAAAGCACACACACCTTAAATCTCTCGGATAATCCTCAATAGTCATATCTATCGCGAACAGAGTTATAGCCACCACACACACACACACACACACACACACACACACAGACGTACCCCCGCCACCCACACACACACACACACACACGTACCCCCCCGCCCCCCTCCACACACACACACACACACTAACTACACAGATCCTTTCCAGCTAATTTCTCTGTCAGCGACTTCATTAAACTTGATCTATTGGGTGAGTGTTGGTACTAAACCGGTTCTTGTCGCCACAGTGAAGTCGGGGTGAAAACAGACATGAATTGGGACGTGGTTTCTTTTTTTTGTATTTTTAAATAGGTGTTATGTGACAGGCTGTTACTGGAGGGATGTAGTCCTATGCTGCACTGAATATATATTAATCTACGAGGGTTAAAATCACATTAATTCCATGGTTATTTAAAACCTCGGTAAACCTGGTCTAAAATAGAATTAAACAATATATGAAATGTCAAAGTTGGGTGTGAAAATAAGTTTATATATATATTTTTTTTATATTATTTTTGGGCATTTTATTTTTATTTTTTAGACAGTTTTAGAGAGACAAAGATGAAATGGGGCAGAGAGGGGAATGACATGCAGAGAACGACCCGGGCTGGACTCTAACCCGGGTCTGCTGTGAAGAGGACTGAGACTCCAGGGGTGGGGGGGGTGGGGGGGGGGGGGGGGGGGAGGGCATGAGTGACAATCTAAATTATTTTGAGGAACCTGGAACCAAACGTAAGACTAGAAAATGTTTGTAAACCAAACTGTGGGCCCGGCTGCTGTAAACAACAACAGTGGAACTTTTTGCTTATTCAGGTATTATGAGAATATACCTATAAGAAAATGTTTCACTTCTCTGGCACACACAGAGTAACACAGTGCACCTTTAGACACACACACACACACACACACACACACACACACAGAGTTACACACTGCTCCTTTAAAGAGGTGTTTTGTGACGGGCGGTTGCAAGAGGAATGTTTGCTGCAGCTGTCCCACGTTCAAGTGTCCACCTCAACCCTAATCCCCGCTCTCAGAACCTGACGCCCAAAACCTTAAAACGCTCTCACACACACACACACACACACACACACACGCGCAAACACAGAGCGAAAAAAACACACACACACACAGAGGGAGACACACACACAGAGCGAGACACACACACACACACAGAGAGCGAGACACACACACACAGAGGGACACACACACACGCACAGAGGGACACACACACACGCACAGAGCGAGACACACACACAGAGGGACACGCACATACACACACAACGAGACACACGCACACACTACGCCCACAGAGGTAGACACACACACACACACACAGCCTTTGTCCCTCTGAAAACACTCCGGCATGTTGGTTTGATTGAGAGCGACGTCGCGTCAGACAAGAGGACTCCACAGTGATCTCGAAATTCGAAAGGGTTGGGGTTACCCAGGGAGCGTTGCATTCTAGAACTTTGTAGAACTTTCTTGATGATGTCATATTACACACTGCACCTTTAATAATCTGTGGCCGCAATTCAATAAATTGTGGGAACGAGATCATCATTTTGTGGCCACGAATGAACAATTATAAAAGGAGTGTGTGCTGTGCTGTCTGGACCATGTCGGCTTTGGACAAGACAGAAGAAATATCGTTTCTATTTTAACCTCGGAGTGAGTTACAATTACATTTAAAGGTGCAGTGTGTAATATGACATCATCAAGAAAGTTCTACAAAGTTCTAGAATGCAACGCTCCCTGGGTAACCCCAACCCTTTTGAATAATAGCAGAAGCTACAGTGGCCTTCAAGGACAAGAACAATTCTAAATTTCAAACTATGCACCTGATGACATTCCAACTATGACACTTTCAAGATGGCGGCACTAGGCCTTGGTCCAAAATATGCAGAAATATGGAGATATATGAGACCCTTTCTAAGGGAAAAATAAACAATTAAAAACATTTTTGTTCAGCTATTATGCACTAAATTAAATGTTCTTATGGATATTATAATTACTTTCTACAAAATCTGCTAGGAAATAAAACCCAAAATTCTACACACTGCAGCTTTAAATGAACTTTCACTTGAAATGAAAAAAATAACTTTGAACTAAAACAAACAGGATGTGATTTTTATGTGAGGGATAATCTATAGCGAACTCGCGAGAAATGAAGACCGACAAGGTAAGCTACTGCCATCGATGTCTGAGTGTGTGTGTGTGTGTGTGTGTGTGTGTGTGTGTGTGTGTGTGTGTGTGTGTGTGTGTGTGTGTGTGTGTGTGTGTGTGTGTCTCGGTGTGTGTGTGTGTGTGGGTGTGTGTGTGTGTGTGTGAATGGGTGAATGTGGTTAGAAATGTAGAGCACTTTAGGGCTGAGAAAAATCGTCTATAAAACTCTATATAAGACAATGGTGAAGTCCATTTACCATTTAAATTACTGAGCTTCCTCAAGAATATATGACAAATAAGGCACTAAAAAAATATATATTTTGCAATTGAAAAGCAAATTAATTCTTTCAGCATGGGCAACTTTTCTCAACAAAATCCGGATGTTTTTGTAGCTCTGATGTAAGTGCAGATCCTTCTACATCAAATGAAGGTGTGTGTGTGTGTGTGTGTGTGTGTGTGTGTGTGTGTGTGTGTGTGTGTGTGTGTGTGTATGTGTGTGTGTGTGTGTGTGTGTGTGTGTGTGTGTGTGTGTGTGTGTGTGTGTGTGTGTGTGTGTGTGTGTGTGTGTGTGTGTATGTGTGTGTGTGTGTGTGTGTATGTGTGAGTGTGTGTGTGTGTGTGTGTGTGTGTGTGTGTGTCGGTGTGTGTGTGTGTATGTGTGTGTGTGTGTGTGTGTGTGTGTGTGTGTGTGTGTGTGTGTGTGTGTGTGTTTACTTTTCTCAACAGTATAAGCTTGTTTTTTCCTTCTACATCAAATGAAGGAAGTGAAACTGACGAGAAGCAGTTTCATGTCAACGAGCTTTGGACCTTTTCCGCCTCAAACTGGAACCAGAAAATACACACACACACACACACACACACACACACACACACACACACACACACACACACACACACACACACACACACACACACACACACACACACACAGTATAACATTTATCCTTCTTTAAAACTTCCCGCTCTCTCAACACCATCACTTATGAACTCTTAAAGGAATACTTCACCCATACGGAACCGGCGTTCTATCATTATAAAATCACTATTATAATATAATGAATGAGGTTTGTCTTCCCTCAGTCTTCCCTCAGTCTTCCCTTGGCCCAGCTGTCCTGTTAATCCTAACCCTTACTGTGATGTCACAAGAAGGAAACTGTAGGGTTAGACAGTGAGACCATAAAACACTCTTTCTGCCTTTTCTCAGGCTAGGATGAACCCATTTCTAAAATGTTTGCATAGGATCTCAGAGTTCAATACACCTTCATATTTCCACCGGTGAAGTAGGCCTTTAAAGGTGCAATGTGTAGAATTTATTGGTATTTTTTCGTGTTCGTGTTTTAATTAGTGTATAATTTCTTGCTCTTTAATGACCTTAGAATGAGCCTTTTATATCTACATAGGAGCAGGGTGCTGAGGCCGCCATGTTGCACCGCCATGTTTCTACAGTAGCTCAGAACAGACAAACTTAAACGGCCTTACATGTTTTTATATACAGTGGGCGTCCTGGGGAAATGCACCTGTTGGAAGACCAAGAAGAAGAAGTACTATAGAATAAATAACTAAATACATCTTCACCTCATCACTTGATATTGTGGAAAGACTTGAGGCAGTGGTGGATGATGCCATCTTTAGTGACTATAGCTTCTTGTCCTTGAAGGCCACCGTAGCTTCTGCAAATTCTCCCCAGAGGACTAAAACAAATTCCACCACTACACACTGCACCTTTAAAATGCTAAAAATGTCCAATTAAAAAACCTGCTATGAACACACACACAGGTCCCCTTAAAAAACTGCTATGCACGCGCACACACACACACACACACACACACACACACACACACACACACACATACGTCCCCTTAAAAAACCTGCTAGCTGTGTTTACATGGTCGGGTTTACAACATCTAAATCCTGAGAATTCTTGAGATTCTTATCGGGCCGTTCGTGTCCGCGTCACCTCATCAGTTGAGCTCGGATCCAAACACACGTTTCCCTTTTAGAGTCACTTCACGGCAGAACGCTCGTACGTTTAGCATCAACATTATGACAGGCTGCTCTGTGAGTGTGGGCCAGGCGTACTGGGAGGTCAGAGAGAGAGAGAGAGAGGGAGGGAGGGAGGGAGGGAGGGAAGGAGAGAGAGAGAGACAGAGAGAGAGAGACAGAGACAGACAGAGAGAGAGAGAGA
>NC_137228.1:13726834-13729334 GCF_949987685.1 Ammodytes marinus
TCTTAGGCTTGTAGACTAGGCTACAATATAGATTTCATTTTTAATTATTATTTATAAAATGAAAAAAGGCTGTATCCACTGTTCTGTAAAAACGTTGGGATCTAATATGTTGCAAAAATACAAAGATTTTAACTCAGAAAAAATAGCAGCACAAAGAAATTATTGTTTTAATGTCAGTAATCAACTGGCAACGTTTCATGATGATATCTATAAGTTAGAAATGTTACTCTATTCACCTGCTCGCTTTAAGTAAAGGATCTGAATATTCCTAAAGCACTAGTGATGAGGGGGGCGGTGTGTGTGTGTGTGTGTGTGTGTGTGTGTGTGTGTGTGTGTGTGTGTGTGTGTGTGTGTGTGTGTGTGTGTGTGTGTGTGTGTGTGTGTGTGTGTGTGACTCGCAGTGAAAGAAGTTGAAGCGCATACGGGCGGAAAACAGCGCTTGGTCACGCCGGAGTCTCTCTCGCGCAGCAGCATCCCGTTCAAAACACTCCCAAAGTTGCACGTGTGTGTTTCGTGACTTTTTAACCGTTTTTTAGCGGTTTGTAATTCGGTTTAAACTTTGGGACGTTGCCGTTATGAAGCGCAGAAGTCAACGTTTACTTTTGCACCTTTCTGGCGTCTTTTAAATGGGGATTTCCAAGCAGTTTTCGCAGTGGATTTTGATTTCTGCATGGTGAAGAGGAGTTTTTATATTGTGTTTTCTTCTTCTTCGCTGAAAAACGTGAAGACTTTTTGACTTTAAAAAGAAAAGCGAAGAAGAATAGGAGAAAAGGCGACCGGAAAGTGGAGAGGTGTCCCCGACAAAAACTAAACTATCACGCCGGGAAAAGTGCATCGGAGGCGGGGTGAGTGTGTGTCTCTGTGGCCATGTGCTCCATGATCAATACACTGGGAAAGTCAGTGAAACGTCGCTGTTTTAAGATGATTTAAATAACAAATACTAAACTATATAAATACTCTTCTACAAGCTAAAGTTACGCGTTAAGTACAATTATATAAATATTTATTATTTTTAAAGCATATTAGTGACCAAAGTTTACACACCAGATTTTAGGAACAGCCTTTTTTCATTTTGTAATTTAGAAAAATACTATGTACAGGTCTAAAAAAATGCATTTTCTGCTTGTTTCATAAATTAGACAATAAACAACATATGAACAAATCCTTCTGTAATAACCTTCAGAATAGTGCTGAGAATGATTATGGAAAGTTTAGTTGATGTAAGTGCTTTAGAAGCTGAGATTTGTGGTTCAGAGTATTGAAAAAAACTAATGTTGAGATAATGTCCGTTAAAGATGGTCGTATAGGAGAAATATACAGACGCAAACAGACAAGGTTTAGTCAAATAAACACCTGCATGTACGTTGTGGACCTTTGATTTATTCTAGTGTGAAAGAAGACCTCCGAATCCTAACCCCAAAAAATCTCACCTTCAAATGACTTTTTTCCTGGCTGTATATCAATGATTAATTCAAAGAATATCCTGGCTTCGTCTAGTACACTTATACACACTAATAAACCGTATATGAAGCTAGATCCTAGGACTAAAAAGTGATTAAAACGTGCCTTTATTTTGTACTTTTTCAATTATTTCTTCAATTATGATCAATAGATAGTTACAGGTCGTTTATTTGGACGTATAGACGAGAGAAAAGGCTGAAATAAAATCGTATCTTTGCAACACTTGACCTGCAAAGTAACTGTGTGTGTTTGGAGAGTTACCACACATTGGAATGACTTTTGAGCAAATTTGTCAGTTTTTCTATGATTTTTCTTGCTGTAATTGACTATTTTAAGGCCTAAATCCAGCTGTTTATATATATTTATCATCTAGAATAAGTGTATTTGAATGTGGGTTATTTTGGGGGATGTCACTTTCAATAATCAAATTATATAATAATTATTCAGCAAGACAAATTCCTTGTTGGTGTAAAACCCTTCTTGGCAATAAAATAATTTCTGATTCTGATTCAAATTGATCAAAAGTGTGAATAAACGATAGTTAAAAGTCGTATATTTGAACCTGCAGATTGATTATCGATTGATTAATATTGACGATTCAAAATGCCATATTAAAAACACAGAAAATGACATGTTTAAATCACCTTATTTTCACCTAAATCTAGCTGTGTGAAGTGTATTAATCAGGATAGTGTATAAGCATAAATATACATATAAAAGTAATGTTGTTTAATCGATAATTGAATAATAATTGAAGGCCACTGTTAGATATGAAGGGGGAAAAGGCCTATAACTCTTTTCAGATGCCTTGCTATCATGCAGCTAACTCCCCACACTAGAGAGGGATTGAGTGGATTTGGAATTTATAGGGACTTTAGGCTTGAAATGACAGCGAAAGGGAGAAAGTGACATCGGCGCGCGCACACACACACACACACACACACACACACACACACACACACACACACACACACACACACACACACACACACACACACACACACAGGATGATGTGAAGGGCCCCATTATTCCTACAGAT
>NC_137228.1:13746834-13751834 GCF_949987685.1 Ammodytes marinus
GCACATACGCACACACACACACACACACACACACACACACACACACACACACACACACACACACACACACACACACACACACACACACACACACACACACACACGCACACGCACACACACACACAGCCAGGCAGGCAGGCAGACAAGCACACACACACACACAGCATGATCCTAAACAGTTTTAAATATCAGTTTGGGCAGAATGAATGTTCCTAGTGAAACACACAAATTCAAATAACTCCGAGATGATGATTTGGTTGTAAAGAGCAAAATGTTTCATCTTCGGCCAAAACTGTGAAAAAATAAAATGAGAAAGAAACGTGATTCAGACGAGGTGGATTTATAATGACTTAACATCACGTTGGTCAGTTTGGTATGATTTAGAGAAAATTAAGCTTTTGTTTTATTTGGCATGTGGAGTTTTTAAAGGTGCAGTGTGTGTGTGTGCGTGTGTGTGTGTGTGTGTGTGTGTGTGTGTGTGTGTGTGTGTGTGTAAAAGGAATAGTCATTTTCCAGAACAGTAACTTCTTTCATATAAATTAATGTCTGTTACATTCAAGCCATCGCCAAACGAGTTGACACAAAGTTGATTAAGCCTATTATCAGCTCCACAAAACTCTCTCTGTATTTCTCAGTATGGCAGCGTTTACAAACTGGTGTCCCCCCCCCCCCCCTGACAAAGGTGCAGGAGCTCAGAAAAATCCCCAAGAAGAGCCCAAGAAATGTTTCAGTTGTTGATTCTACTGCTAAGAAAAAAAAAACCTGGACGTAGAGCCTCTATATGGAAAAAGTTACACAATATAGCTTTAAGTTTACAGTTTCAACTTATTCCTGTTGTGGTCACAGCAGCCCGCTGTGTTTTCCTCGTCTGTATCTGCCACTCCCCCTGTCTGTCTCACTTCACACCTGGTCCTCATCTGCAATCACGCTCACCTGGTCTTCACCTCCAATCAACTCCCCTTCATAACCCGTGGATTCCTTGCTGTCGGCGCCGGATCGTCCTATGCGCTACCGTGGTAACTATAACGTACCTGGCTCCAGTTTTCTGTTCCCTCGCTCTCGCTTACTCGTCTCTGGTTTCTTGTTGCCTGTAGCTGTTGACCACAACCTAACTTTTTGTTTTCCTCTGCCTGCAGTATCCGGACCACTCTCTCCAGCTTCCCGGCTTTGGTCTCCCCCTGGCTCCCTCACCCACTACCTGCTTCCCCTCACCATATTTATAATAAACCTTTTTTATATATATCCTACTTCGTCTCTGTCTGCTCTTGGGTCCAGCATCGTATCATAACAGAACGATCCGGCCAAGATGGACCCAGCGGACATCGGAAAGATTCGTGGAGCTCTCGCCGCCCAAGGCACTCAGGTGGCGGAGCACAGCCAAGCTCTCCGGGACGCTATGGAGGCTTTTAAGAATCTCGCTACCCGAGTCACACAGATGGGTGACCAATTGGACTTACTGGTACCCCCCACCACAGCGCCTCCACTACCAGCGGCACCCCCGCCTGCTCTCACTTCCCCGTTACACCTGCCACGAGCTCGTGAGCCATTTATTCCTGCGCCAGAGCGCTATGCTGGGGACATGGGTACGTGCAGAGACTTTTTGATTCAGTGTTTCCTAGTTTTCAGTCAGCAGCCTCTCACCTATCCCACAGAAAAGGCTAAGATCGCTTACATTATGGGGTCACTTAAGGGTAATGCACTAGCGTGGGCTTCAGCATTATGGGACAGTGATTCCCCAGCTAATGACAATTTTGACCTTTTTGTAGCAGAGATGAGGAAAGTGTTTGACCATCCAGTAGAGGGAGGGGACGCCGCCAAGCGGCTTATTTCTTTACGTCAGGGCTCCCGCAGTGTAGCTGAGTTCTCCGTTGAGTTCAGGACCTATGCAGCCAGGTCAGGCTGGAACGACAAGTCACTACGTGGGCTTTTTCTTTCCGGTCTCAGTGAGACAATCAAGGATGAGCTGGCTACTAGGGAGGAAGCTGACACTCTCGATGAAATAATTTCCCTCTCCATCCGGCTGGATAATCGCCTACGCGAGCGGCGTAGGGAGAAGGCGGGCAGCTCCGTGCCTCCGGTTTTCGCTGCTTCCTGTTCCCCACTCTTCCCTAAGACTGCCCTCTCTGCCCCCGTGACGCGTGCTGTCACTGAAGAGGAGCCCATGCAGCTGGGTCGCACACGTCTCACCCAGGCAGAGCGGCTTCATCGGATTAAGACCGGAGTGTGTCTGTACTGTGCGCTGCCCGGGCATCTCATCTCCACCTGTCCGTCACTGCCAAAAGACAGGGCTCGGCAGTGAGGCTCGGGGCCCTGCTGAGCCACGCCCCCTCCGTCCCCGATTCTCACTGTTCTCGCTCACTGCTGGATGCCACTCTCCTGTCCCTCGGGCATTCCTTTCCTGTGTCAGCCCTGGTGGATTCTGGAGCGGATGAGAACTTCATTGATGCGGGCTTCGCGTCTCAGGTTGGCATTAAATTGGAACAATTACCCTCTCCCTTAAATGCTAACGCCTTAGACGGCCGTCACCTGGCCCTTATTACCCACCGTACTAAGCCCCTTGAATTAATTGTTTCTGGCAATCACCACGAGATACTTCAGTTTCATGTCATCCTGTCTCCCCTCACTCCCCTGGTGCTGGGGTACCCCTGGCTCAAGCTTCACAATCCCCAATTTGACTGGTCTTCTGGCAAGGTGGTGAGTTGGAGCACGTTTTGTCATTCCACCTGCTTACAGTCTGCCCTGTCTCCGGCAGTGGGAGATGTTCTCTTGCCCAAGGAACCTCCCGACCTCTCCTTGGTTCCCCAAATTTATCATGACCTGGGAGAGGTATTTAGTAAGTGTCGTGCGCTCACCCTGCCTCCTCATCGCCCCTATGACTGTGCCATTGATCTCCTCCCCGGCGCTCCTTTGTCCAGTAGTCGCCTTTATAACTTGTCCCGTCCTGAGAGGGAGGCCATGGAGAAGTACATTAAGGATTCTCTTTCGGCTGGCCTCATGAGACCCTCCTCTTCTCCTGTTGGTGCAGGTTTCTTTTTTGTGGCCAAAAAGGACAAGTCACTTCGCCCATGCATTGATTTCAGGGGTCTCAATAACATTACTGTGAAGAACAAGTATGCGTTGCCCCTCATCAGTTCCGCATTCGAGCCACTGCAGGGCGCCACAGTCTTCTCCAAATTGGACCTACGTAATGCCTATCATCTGGTGCGCATCCGTGAAGGCGATGAGTGGAAGACGGCCTTTAACACCCCCCTCGGCCATTTTGAGTATCTCGTCATGCCTTTCGGCCTAACTAATGCCCCTGCTGTGTTCCAGAACCTGGTTAACGACGTCCTCCGGGACTTTCTCAACCGCTCAGTTTTTGTCTATTTAGACGACATCCTGATTTTTTCCCGCAATCAGAAGGAACACGTCCAGCATGTCCGGCAAGTTCTTCAACGGCTGTTGGAGAACAAGCTATATGTGAAGGCCGAGAAGTGTGAGTTCAGTGTCACCTCTGTATCCTTCCTGGGGTTCATCATTGAGAGCGGGCAAGTGAGGACCTGCCCCGAGAAGGTCATTGCAGTGACTGACTGGCCCATCCCCGATTCCCGCAAGAAACTGCAGCAGTTTCTGGGGTTTGCCAATTTTTACCGGAGGTTCATCCGTGACTACAGCAGGGTGGCAGCCCCTCTCACTCATCTCACCTCCCCTGCCCGCCCTTTTGCCTGGACGCCTGAAGCGGAGGCTGCCTTCTCTAGGCTTAAGGAGCTTTTTTCGTCTGCCCCCATTCTCATCCAACCGGATCCCTCCAGGCAGTTCATTGTGGAGGTTGATGCATCTGACACTGGGGTGGGGGCGGTCCTGTCCCAGCGCTCGGCCTCTGATGAGAAAATTCACCCCTGCGCTTTTTTCTCTCGCCGGCTGGTTCCTGCTGAGCGGAATTATGATGTGGGTAACAGAGAGCTGCTGGCTGTGAAACTGGCGTTGGAGGAATGGCGGCACTGGCTTGAGGGGTCAGAACAGCCGTTCGTGGTATGGACTGACCACAAGAATTTGTCTTACATCCAGACAGCCAAGCGATTGAATTCCCGCCAGGCCCGGTGGTCCCTGTTTTTTGGGCGTTTCAATTTCTCCCTCACCTACCGGCCCGGTTCCCGTAACGTCAAACCAGACGCCCTCTCCCGCCAGTTTGGCACTGTGGACACACCGGGTCCCCCTGACACCATCCTCTCTCCTTCCTGTCTCAGGGTGGCTGCGGTTACCTGGGAGATAGAGTCCCTCATCCGGGAGGCCCAAATCACTGAACCAGACCCGGGCAACGGCCCTCCTAACCGCCTCTTTGTCCCCAGTTCGGTGCGCTCCCAGGTTCTGGTGTGGGGTCACACATCGCGTTTTGCCTGTCACCCTGGCGTGGGTCGCACCCTGTCACTCCTTAAGAGGTACTTTTGGTGGCCAGCGATGGACGCTGACACCCGGGCTTTCGTGCTTGCCTGCACGGTTTGTGCTCGGGCCAAGTCCTCCCATCAACCCCCTGCCGGCCTGCTTCGCCCGCTTCCTGTTCCTGGTCGGCCCTGGTCTCACATTGGCCTGGATTTCGTCACTGGTCTTCCCCCCTCTAATGGCCATACAGTCATCCTCACAGTTGTGGATAGGTTCTCTAAGGCTGTTCATTTCATTGCCCTCCCAAAGCTCCCCTCTGCCACCGAGACTGCCCAGCTGCTCGTGCAGCATGTGTTCCGCCTCCACGGGATTCCCACGGACCTCGTCTCCGACCGCGGCCCGCAATTCATCTCCCAGGTGTGGAAAGCCTTCTGCCGTGCGCTGGGGGCCTCTGTCAGCCTGTCATCAGGGTACCAGCCGCAGACTAATGGGCAGGCGGAGAGAGCGAATCAGGATCTTGGAACCGCGCTGCGTTGTGTGGCTGCCCGCAACCCCTCTGCCTGGAGCGACCATCTCTCTTGGATCGAGTATGCCCACAACTCCATGTCCTGTGCAGCCACCGGCATGTCCCCGTTTGAATG
>NC_137228.1:13761834-13764334 GCF_949987685.1 Ammodytes marinus
ACACACACTCTAGCACATGATAACACACACACACACACACACACACGTTTATGGAGTGGAGACAAAGTTGAGGGAATCCACCCCGGTCCCATCAGGCCTCTGTGTCACTGTGCGCACCGAATATAAAAAGACTATTTCTGCAGGAGCTCAGGGACCGTGTGTGTGTGTGTGTGTGTGTGTGTGTGTGTGTGTGTGTGTGTGGGCCTGTCATTGTACAGAGTGAGAGGAATGAACCAGGAATGCTGACTCACGCAGGTTAACCCCGTTTCCCCCACTGTGCATAATGGTCCGTAACTTTGACCCCTACGCTCCAAAATCCCAGGTTACCATGCCCACTAGAGCCTCTGTGTGTGTGTGTGTGTGTGTGTGTGTGTGTGTGTGTGTGTGTGTGTGTGTGTGTGTGTGTGTGTGTGTGCGTGTGTGTGTCTCTCTCTCTCTCAATGCGTGTGTGAGAATGTGTCTGCATGAGTGCGTGTGAGTGAGAGAGATTGTGTATGTGCAACTGAGTGTGTGTGTGTCTTTCTCTCTCTATGTGTGTGCGTGTGCGTGTGTGTGTGTGTGCGTGTGCATGTGTGTGTGCGTGTGTGTGACACCAGAAGAATTTTAATGCATTCCAGAGATCAGCTGGCTTACCTTTCTCATTGTCTTGTCTGACTCGACAGCAGTGTTGTAAAGCGAACCTGAAAACACAATACACATTCAGTTAGTATAGAGATACCATACACTAGAAACATTAATTTGTTACAAGTCGCCTTTTACAATACCACTTTTTTTAAAAGGTACTTTTGCCTCGTGTGAATGTCGATAGTTAGCCTGCTATCGGTGTATGAATGTGTGTGTGAATGGTAACGTGGGAATGGGAACAGGTCTCCCTTGAAAAAGAGTCTTCGGACTCAATGGGATTTACCTGTATAAATAAAGGTTAAAAAAAAAGGTGGAGTCATTGATTCTGGAGAACGCTTGTTGTCAAAATCAGTGAATATCTCCTCACGATCTGACAGCCTAGACTCTGTAAACTGGTATGTAAACAATGGGGGCCCACCGTAGCTAGCAACATGTGTGTGAGAGAGTGAGTGTGAGAGAGGGAGAGAGAGAGAGAGTGAGTGTGAGAGAGAGAGAGAGAGAGAGAGAGAGAGAGGGAGAGAGAGAGAGAGGGAGAGGGAGAGGTAGAACTTTTCCAAAATAAAATAAAAAAACGTCGAAAAATGTTAACAAGAAACATAACTCCATAAAGTGAGTTCAAGAGCCGAAAGCTTTGGTTTAATACGCTGTTAGAATAAAGACACGTCTGTTTAGTGTGTGTGTGTGTGTGTGTGTGTGTGTGTGTGTGTGTGTGTGTGTGTGTGTGTGTGTGTGTGTGTGTGTGTGTGTGTGTGTGTGTGTCTGCGTTATCCTAACAGCTAATTAGTGTTTATGTTTTTAGGGGCTAAACTTCCCGGATCCCACAACAAACCAGACAAAATGAAAACCAGGTTTTATGATGAAAAATCAAAAGATCCGTTAAAATGATGTAGCAACACAAAGCTCAATAAAAACACACCACTGCTCAGCTGTGTGTGTGTGTGTGTGTGTGTGTGTGTGTGTGTGTGTGTGTGTGTGTGTGTGTGTGTGTGTGTGTGTGTGTGTGTGTGTGTGTGTGTGTGTGTGTGTGTGTGTGTGTGTAGCTCAATAAAACAACATTGTCTCACATTTTGCCCCGAGCGGCTGCTATTAAACCGCAGACCTGTTTTAGATTATGTAAAAAATTAAATATGACAATGGTCTTGTCACGAATCCTTAAACCTGCAGTGTGTAGAATTTTGGGTTTTATTTCCTAGCAGATTTTGTAGAAAATAATTATAATATCCATAAGTACGTTTAATTTAGTGCATATTAGCTGATTTTTTTTTATAATTATTATTTTTTCCCTTAGAAAGGGTCTCATACAATCATATGAAAAAGTTTGGGAACCCCTCTCAGCCGGCATTATAATTGACTCTGCTTTCACAAAAAAAATATAAAAGTGGTATGTCTTTAATTTACCAGGAACAGCTAAGTACTGGGATGTTTTCCAAACAAAGATTTTTTGAAAAGCAGTATTTGGTTGTATGAAATAAAATAAAATGTGAAAAACTGGCTGTGCAAAAATATGGGTACCCTTGTGGTTTTGTTGATTTTAATGCCTGTAACAGCATGTAAAACTGATGACTTTAAACGCAAAGTTGGTTGGATTATGTTGTTAAGCCTTGAACCTCATAGAATTGTCTGTTTAATCATGAGAACATTTATTTTAGGTGCCTAAATGCAAGTTGCACTTCTCTTTGACTCTCTGCTGAAGTGAGACAGAATGGGATCATCAAAACAGCTCCCAAAATATCTTAAAAACAAAGATTATCACTGTTTGTCATCTAGGGTAGTGTGTATGTTCGCCATGGGGGGTGGGGGGGAGGGGGGTTTGGGTGTAAAAAAACAAAAATTTCATTCATTTGTATTCTGCAAGTGTTACATGCACATTGTGTGA
>NC_137228.1:13783838-13786338 GCF_949987685.1 Ammodytes marinus
GGCGGCCTCAGGTAAGATAACAGACATACAGACAGACAGACAGACAGACAGACAGACAGACATACACACACACACACACCTGTAGACACACACACACACACACACACACACATTCTGACACACACACTCTGACACACACACACACACACACACACACACACACACACACACTCTAACGGTGTTGTATATTCTCCCCTTGCAGCCCTTCGTTCCCCTTCCCTCACCCCACACACACACACACAAACACACACCCACTCTGACACACACACACACACACACACACACACACACACACTCTGACACACACACACACACACACACACACACACACACACACACACACACACACACACACACACACACACACACACACACACACACACACACACACACACACACACACTCTAACTTGTGTATTGTCCCCTTGCAGCCCTTCGTTCCCCTTCCCTCACCACATCAACCCGATGGCCTATCAGCAGCTCCTGACTCAGCAGAGGAACCTCGGTGCGTTCGGACACACACCTCCGTTAGTACAGCCCACACACACCTTCCACACACGCCACGCGGGGCTGGGACTCTGCACACTGCCCCAAACCAACACAGACCTGCCCACTAAGGTACTGCCTGTCTGTGTGTGTGTGTGTGTGTGTGTGTGTGTGTCTGTCTGTCTGTCTGTCTGTCTGTCTGTCTGTCTGTCTGTCTGTCTGTCTGTCTGTCTGTCTGTCTGTCTGTCTGTCTGTCTGTCTGTCTGTCTGTCTGTCTGTGCGTGCGTGCGTGCGTGCGTGCGTGCGTGCGTGCGTGCGTGCGTGCGTGCGTGCGTGCGTTAGTGAGTGAGTGAGTGAGTGAGTGAGTGAGTGAGTGAGTGCGTGCGTGCGTGCGTGCGTGCGTGCGTGCGTGCGTGCGTGCGTGCGTGCGTCTGTCTGTCTGTCTGTCTGTCTGTCTGTCTGTCTGTCTGTCTGTCTGTCTGTGCGTGCGTGCGTCTGTCTGTCTATCTCCCATCATAGGAGTGGGTTCACTTAAAGGTGGAGTCAGTGATTGAATGCTTGTAGAACAAAGCGGCCATCATAGCCAGCATCATGCCCGTTTACAGAGTCTAGGCTGTGTATTAACATGTGGCCCGTTTACAGAGTCTAGGCTGTGTATTAACATGTGGCCCGTTTACAGAGTCTAGGCTGTGTATTAACATGTGGCCCGTTTACAGAGTCTAGGCTGTGTATTAACATGTGGCCCGTTTACAGAGTATAGGCTGTGTATTAACATGTGGCGCGTTTACAGAGTCTAGGCTGTGTATTAACATGTGGCCTGTTTACAGAGCCTAGGCTGTGTATTAACATGTGGCCCGTTTACAGAGCCTAGGCTGTGTATTAACACTGGATTTTGAATATAAGTTATTTGATCATATTTTGTCTCAGATCCCGAGCGGAGACTCGCTGGTCAGCAGCTCCGTCGACATGACAACCAAGAGGTCAAAGGTCAAGACAGAGCTGGAGGGACTGAGGCCGCTGTCCCCCTGTTCACCGGTAAGACAACTGCTGTGTGTGTGTGTGTGTGTGTGTGTGTGTGTGTGTGTGTGTGTGTGTGTACGTGTGTGTGTGTGTGTGTGTGTGTGTGTGTGTGTGTGTGTGTGTGTGTGTGTGTGTCAAAACAATGTGAATTAAATTTTTGGGAAATTTGGGATATCATTTGGAAAGAGGACATTTGCAAAATATGCAAGATCTATGTAGAATCTATGAAGAACATACCATGACCAGGATAATTTTGGGAAAAGTCAGGGAACGTTTTCGATAGTCGAGATATTTTACAAAAGTTTTGGAAAGTGAAACATTTTTGTCAGATCTGTGAGAACTTTTTAGACGTGTTGCCAAAGTCAGGATTTTTAGAGCAGATGGAAAACGTCAATCATAAATTCAATTCCTGAAAAGTTTTAGATATTCATTTTGAAGAGGGGCGGCAGTAGCGAAGTGGGTAGGGAGTTTACCATTTACCAGAGGATGTTTTGGAAAGTGAAATATGTGAAACTTTGCAAAAGATACTATTTGTTGAGACTGAAATATAGTCTATAAATACAGGACAGATGTTATATTTTACATGTGCAGTAAAACGTGGTCATTTTAACCCCATTCTTTAACACCTTTTGACCCCCTGCCCGTTCCCTCTTGGCCTCTTGAGCGCTCCTTGTAAAATCCCGTCCAGATAAACAGAAAAACTGCCCGTGATAAGATAACGTTCCCTGGCCGATGTTAACTGTGCCACGGCTGGCACTTTATTTTAATGAAATATGGACCGGGCTTTACGCTGTCATCTGAGGAGCTCCTTTTTGCTTTTTTTCTGTCTTTTGACAAATTTGCGTCCGGTTTCCCTGGGATAGCGCGGAGCCGTGGTGGTGATGCATGGGGACGAAGCAAAGAGCCGAGAGTCTGGGGGCCAAAGGGAGTGATGAATATAGCATGCTGCAGTCAGCACCTTGTGTGTGAGTGTGTGGGGGGGGGGGGGGGTGTGT
>NC_137228.1:13791338-13798838 GCF_949987685.1 Ammodytes marinus
ACTGTTTCCCGGTAGAAATAGCATTTTAAAAGACCTGTAAATAGTGTTTTTTGATTTATAAAATGAAAAAAAATAGTTTTTCTTAAAATTGTACATTTACTTGAGGGTTTATTTGACTAAACTTTGTCTGTTTGCGTCTGTATATTTCGGTTAATATTAATATATTGTGTATTTCTTTGTGTGTGTGTGTCTGTCTGTCTGTCTGTCTGTCTGTCTGTCTGTCTGTCTGTGTGTGTGTGTGTGTGTAGAAACCGTACGTGTGTAAGATTCCCGGCTGCACCAAGCGATACACGGACCCCAGTTCTCTCAGGAAGCACGTGAAGACGGTGCACGGGCCCGATGCACACGTCACTAAAAAACAACGCGCTGACATCATCACTCCGCGACGGGAGAACGGAGAGAACGAGAGAGACAGACTACACAGAGAAGACAAGATGGACGACAACAGCTCCCCTAGAGATTACCTGCACGTCAAATCCATCAAAACGGAAAACTCTGTGGTAAGGTTAGCTTAGCTTAAACACACAAGGAATAGCAAAGAATGGTTTTACTAACAAATAAAAAATGTCCTTTTAATCTAATTTTCAACTTTTTAAAGCTATAGTGGGTAACTTTTTCATATAAATGAATGTGGGAAACATTCAAGCATTCAAGCATTCAAAACGAGTTGATACAGGGTTGATTAAGCTTATCAGCTCCACAAGACTCTCTCTGTATTTCTCAGTATGGCAGCGTTTACAAACTGGTGTGTCCCCCCCCCTGACACTGGTGCAGGAGCTCAGAAAAATCCCAAGAAGAGCCCAAGAAATGTTTCAGTTGTTGATTCTACTGCTAAGAAAAAAACCTGGGCGTACAGCAGAAGGTATTAAATCCATGTGCCATCACTGAAGGCTTTACCTCATGTAGATGCGCCGACAGTGTTGTTATAATGACCCAGAATTCCTCATAGGGGGCGACAGAAGTTACGCACTAAAGCTTTAAAGGTGAATTTGAGCGTTGTTGTCATCTTGCACGCCTCTTTATCCTAATCTTTCTCCTGCTTGCTCCTTGACTGTCTACATTTCTCTCCTTTTCTAACTTTCCAACCGGACAGACATTGTTAAGGTGAGCTAACCATAGTATTAGTATCACATCTTTTAAAGGAGCTACGAGGAACTTTTAAATATTTCTGAAACAGTCTCATCTTTCCTCTGATGATCATAAATTACATGCAACAGCAAACGAGACCATCCGTGCAAAGAATGCTGTTTTTATATAGTTTTTCTTAATGCCTTTGTCATGGGTATACCATACGCTCACCCAGGAACAACAGCTGGCGTAGTAAAACACGTCCGCTTTTGTCCAAAGGGGGCGCTAGAGTTAACACAAAATGAAAATTCCTCAGAGCACCTTTAACCATTTTACATCACCTTTGCCATCTTTCAACACCTTATGTTATATCATTTTATTTGGGATGCTATCGCGCCAGATACAGAATCACTGGCACTAACATTAACTTCTTACCCATGAAGGGAAGAAATCATACTAACTTATGAGATACTTAATCATGTTTTCAAGGTGCTATTTTTTGCTTAAAAGGTGGAGTCAGTGATTCTGGAGATTGCTTGTCAATTTTGTCAAAATCAGTGAATATCTCCTCATGATCTGCTACCTGTCTGTACTGTGTGAACAATGTGTGCTGAAAACAAGTCTGGTGTTAATACACAACCTAGGCTCTGTAAACTGGTATGTAAACAAAGGTGGGCACGCAGTATGTAGCAACATACCAGTTTACAGAGTCTAGGCTGTGTATTAACACCGGATTTTTCTTCTTTTCACACAGTACAGACAGGTAGCGGATCATGAGGAGATATTCACTGATTTTAAGAAAAAGTGATTTTGACAGCAAGCGTTTTCCAGAATCACTGACTGCACCAATCAAACACATGTCAAGAAGCTTAAACCTGATAAAAGCTTCTGAAGAATTAATATTCAAACATTGGGAATAGGTTTAGGGCGCAGAGCAAAGTCTCAAGCTGTGATATAGACACACACACACACACCCACACACACACACACACACACACACGCACACACACACCCACGCACACACCCACACACACACGCACACACACACACGCACGCACACACACACACACACACACACACACAAGCTGTGATCTAGACAGAATATATTAGTGACTGTGAGGAGACCAGTGCGGCTATAGGCAGAGATATACATGGATTATCATTAAACTGGGTTTACAGGGACAATATATCTACAAACCAAAATCATTCAGTCAATTCAACTGTTAACATTTATGTCAAAATACAGTGAACCGATCAGATGTGTGTTCTCATGGGTTAATTACAAGAAATACTAGTCAGAGAGATTAATTTAGCATTTTATATTCATTCCCACTTTAAAAGGTAAACAAGGGGCCACCATAGCTATAGCTATAACATGCCAGTTTACAGAGCTTAGGATGTGTATTAATACAAGGTCCCCCTCTCTCTCCTCTCTCTTCCTCCCCTCACCCATCCCTCTCTCCCCCCCCATCCCTCTCTCTCTCCCTCCCTCCCCCTCTCCCTCCCTCCCCCCATCCATCCCTTCTTTCCAGATGTCTCAGTCCAGCCCTGGCGGTCAGTCATCATGCAGCAGTGAACCATCACCGCTTGGCCGTGGCACCAACCATGACAGTGGAATAGAACTACGATCCAACATGGCGGCGCAGGGCGGGGAAAGCGGAATAGAACTACAAATACAAATGGCGGCTCACAACGTTGGGGAAAGCCTTGGCTTGGATATCAGCTCATATCTGGACGACTTGCCTTTCGTTGAGTCTTTAAGTTGTGGTGATTTGAACGGCGCGGTTGCTATGGCGGCGATGGGTTTACGGTCACGAAGTCACTTTGGTTTCAAGAAGAAACAGTTGAAGACAGAGAGGGACTCGATGTGGCTTTGGCCCGGCGGACACACGTCATCTATCCCGGCCCTAGGCACCAAACTGCCGCCCATACCAGCCAGCGGTGAGTGGAGATGACACTATATATTTATTGACGTTTTGTCTTTTTTACAAAACACACAAACAAACACCTGGACCATCAAGAGAGGAGATGGTGGTTACAGTAAAGATGCAGCGTTTGTGTGTTTGTGTTTTCTGTCTGGTTTAAGACTAAAAATGTTGAAAACTATAACTGTTCAGGAAAACTATGATGAAAAATGTTCCTCCATGCCGTTTTTAATGTTGACGCACGCACGCACACACACACACGCACACATACACACACACACACACACACACACACACACACACACACACACACACACACACACACACACACACACACACACACACACACACACACACACACACACACACACACACAATGAGGGACCTGGAGCTAAAACAATAGATATTTGATAATAAAACTATGATGGCTGTTGGACATTCAAACTACAGGTTTTCACTCAGTTGTGCAAGTAGTCTGTATGGAAATCACGCAGTCTATTGAGAAGAGGATAAAAACTACCAAAATAAATGTGACTCAAACTAATTTTAAACAAATTCTGCGACTAAGACTACATTTAAAAATGCTGTCTAAATTAACACTGCCCGGCTGAGCACGATATCCGTAGTTTGTAAATGGTCCACTTTGTCAAAGCTTAAATAATTGACGGACAGGACCAGTGATGCCGGTAACGCGTTACTTAGTAACGCGTTACCGGCATCGGACCTCTTTTTTCAGTAACGAGTAATCTAACGCGTTACTATCTCCAAACCAGTAATCAGATTAAAGTTACTCATCAAAGTCACTGTGCGTTACTTTTTCTGTCATTTTCCTTAGTGAAACATTTTACATAACTGCACAAATGACTGCGATTGCGATTTAATGTAAATAAATGTGCGCGCATGTGTCTCTAAACGCTCCAACTGCTCCTCTCGTCTTTTTGGTAGCGCCCCTCGTCTCTACATGCAGCGTGTGTGTGGTGTCTGTGTGTGTGTGTGTGCAGCAGCATTACGGCCGAGTCTAAGCTGAACTGTGGCACAAAACAAACGTCCCCCGCCCCATGAAATATAGCGTCTGGCGTCTGCTATGGGGATATTATTTAGGATTCGGGTACGGTGACGTTGAAGAGATAGAAGTGTTTAAAACTTGGAAACGTATAGTCACGTGGCGACCGGTGGCCGCACACACCCAGTCTATCAACACATGAGACATCGCAGAGAAAAGTCAAATGAATGCATGAGAGTGAAGGGCCAAGCACGTTAAGTTTAAAGACACTGCTACTGTCTTTGCACTTTGGAGGAATGCATTTATTTTCATGGGGGGAAAAAGGTTTTTTTTTTATTAAAATTTTCAAACCATAATTTTTATTATTTTGAAAACAGTATGCCTATAGGCTACTAGCCTACAAGCTTTATTTTATATGTTCAATGATTCTTAATATGTGCATGTTTTAAATTGAGATATATGGGTTTCAAAACCTGTAAAGTAACGTTTAAAGTAACTTGTAATCTAACTTAGTTACTTTTAACATCAAGTAATCAGTAAAGTAACTAAGTTACTATTTTAAGGAGTAACTAGTAATCAGTAATCGGATTACTTTTTCAAAGTAACTGTGGCAACACTGGACAGGACCGAAGGCTAAAAAAAAAAAAAAACTCAACATTTCCCCCTCTGTCTCCTCCCAGGTTCCCTCCTGGAGCGTGCCGGTGTGGGTGGCTGTCCCGAGTCCTTCCCTGTTCCCGGCTTCAGTGATCCTAGCCTCTGTAAAACCGTTCAACACCTTCCAGATCGCCGTGACAGCTCGTCCAGCACCTTAAGCTCCGTCTACACACTCAGCCGCCGCTCATCTGGCATCTCCCATTGCTACTCTAGTCGACGGTCAAGCCAAACCTCTCAATACGGCAACAACCGCGCTAGCAATTTGAGCTCTGCCGATTCTTATGACCCAATATCTGCGGATATGTCAAGACGATCTAGTCAGAATAGCCAGTTTGGGGGTCCGGGGGGCATTCCAAACAATTTAAGTTTGACCCCTGCGCAGCACTACAACTTAAAGGCCAAATATGCTGCTGCTATTGGTGGCACGCCGCCGACACCGCTTCCAAACATGGAACGGATGTGTTCAAAGACTCACACAGGGCTGAATAAACACTCCCAGGAATTCTTCACTAACAACACACGGAGCTTGATGCCTCACGAAATCCCGTCTAACTTCCCGCGCAGAGCCAGCGATCCCGTGAGATTTGAGCGGATGGATAATCTCAACCCACGGCCACCAACGCAAATGCAACGCTACAACAGCATGGGTACGCTAGCAAGAAATGTACCAAATCAAGGCCCCATCCAGGGATTTGATTTTAGTCCGAATCGCTACCCGCACAACCCACATTCTCCAAGTATTTCTGAAAACACCACCATGGAGATAACTGACGATTTTCAAGAGGAAAATCCAACGCTACCTGAATGCACCACTCACAACACAGACCCCAGAGTCTTGCCGGGAAACCCCAATCTCAAAACGCAGGGGCAGCCGTACTATCAAAGCAATATGGCCGCCGTGAATTCAAACATGAACAGTCAGGTTTTGACCCCGAATTCAAGAGCAAATCAGTTGAATAAAATCTCAATGCTCGCCGACCAAAACAATTCCAAACTACAATTAAAAGTCAATCTTGCTGTCGTCAAGCAGAACCAGAACTTCAAATCGTATCAAAACAACGTCAGCTCAAACCAGGAAATGGCTCAGAACTTCGTAGCTACGGCAACAAAGCAAAGAGGGAACAATCCCAATACTGCACCAATAGCAAACGGCCGTCCGCTGTCATCAAATCTCAATGAAGCAGCAGTGATCTCTCAGTATGGGATGAATGAAGGTAGCAGGGCCTATGATGCGAATGGGAACGCTACCTACCCACAGACATGCAAACAGGAGCCCCTTGATAAGCACTTATTTGAAAGCAATGGCGCCGGATTTCAGCCTGTGCCTCAAGTAAAAATTGAGAATTGCGATGATGAGTCGATGCTGATTTCAGATGAACAGAATTGTGACGTGGCCTCCGTAAACGCCTTGATGCAAACTGGGAATCGGACCCAAAAACAACCGAGGCCTCCACAACAAGCTAGGCCTCTAAACAGGCATCTTTCAGGCTCGACTAGGCTCCCAAGACATGCTCCCACCATACCCGAAATAGGACCTTTTTCTGGGCTGAATCGAAGCGAAAACTCTCATGACAACGCCATTTTATACACGGGGCAGATTCACGTGTTTGAGAGCAATAGGGACATGGACAATGCGAATTCAGTGAACGTACATATACCAGTGCAACCCTTTCAAAACACTACAGAAGTCGACCAAACGTCCCGGACTGTAGATTGTAACGCTGTAACTATGGAGCCGGCACAGATCGACTTCTTTGACACGTTGCTAGGCGACGACGGTGATCACTCGAGCGTCATGTCGGGAGCTTTGAGTCCAGGTTTGCTTCGGAATTTGTCCCGAAATAATTCCTATCGATTGACAACGCCGAGGGATTCTGTGACGTCGTTCGGGACGGGGAACATGGCGGTCGGAGATATGAGCTCATTGTTGAATGCTCTGTCTGAAGAGAGCAAGTTCCTAAACATGATGACATAGCCCTAAAATCCAAAATGGAGGTCAGGGATTCTTGAGAAAAGTTGTAGACAAAATCACTTTTTTTGGTGGTGGGGAAAAATCTGTGAATATCTCCTCACGATCCGCTACCTGTCTGTACTGTGTGTGCAATGGAAAGTCCAGTGTTAATACACAGCCTAGGCTCTGTAAACAGGCATGTTGCTAGCTATGGTAGGCCGCCTTTTGTTTACATGCCAGTTTACAGAGCCTAGGCTGTGTATTGACGCTGGATAAAAGGGATTTGGACAACAAGCGTTCTCCAGAATCACTGACTCCACCTTTTAACTCTAAAGTTTCCACCGATTGCAGTATTCTCTAACTTCTGATGGACAATAAACATTTTGCTAATTCCTTTGAAAGTAAATGAGATTTTTTTTGCCAAACAAGACAGTGCAGTGTGTGTCTCTTGATTTCTTGTACAGTCTCGTTTGTTAATTAATTAAAGGTGCACTATGTAACTTTGTGTGTGTCAGAGAAGTGAAACATTTTCTAAGGTATATTCTCATTAATGAAAAACAAACTTTCCTCACAGGAAAATGTGATCCCTGGAACACTGTTTGAAGTTAGAAAGCTTCCTGAAAAGTTGCTGTTTCACTGCTGTTGTTTACAGCAGCAGGGCCCACAGTTTGGTCTACAAACATATTCTAGTCTTAAGTTTGGTTCCAGGTTCCTCATAATAATTTTGATTTATGATGATAGAATTATTCAATACTAAAAATTACATGTGGAGAAAATATGTTTTGTATACTAACTGCAGGCTCTGTGAATGTAAACAAATCCCCCTCCTCTGAAACTGCACAGTGCACCTTTAAAATGACCATTTTCTGTCTTTTTGATAAGCCATATTTTTGTTTAGT
>NC_137228.1:13811338-13958838 GCF_949987685.1 Ammodytes marinus
GGGGACGGGGGGGGGGATCTCGTCTCTAAACTAAACGTGACCCTGCGCTTCTGCCCGGCCCCTACCCAGCATGCACTGGGGCGGCGTGAGTGTCCCGGGAGCCCGAGCCGAGCCTCCTGCCATCTGCCGTGATTTATAGAAAACGGCCGATGATTTATGAGCCAGTCACTCCACAATGAAGTCGCTCCCTTTCATTTAGACGACCTCCCCGACCCGCCTCGCCCGGACGGGGACGCGCCGCTAATCATACGCTATGAGTGAGTGTGTGTGTGTGTGTGTGTGTGTGTGTGTGTGTGTGTGTGTGTCAGTGTGTGTGGGGGGAGTTTATTTAATGAAATTAATCTGTGGCAGCACACACGCATACTGATGCAAACAGGCCACAGAACACACACATCACATCAAATACTGTGGGCCACATAAAAGACCAAATAACTTAGTTTCGCATTCTTTCTATTCTATTTATTTTCTATTAAAGGTGGAGTCAGCGAATCTGGAGCACTCTTGTTATCAATATCAAGGGAATATCTGCTCATAATCCGCTACCTGTCCGTACTGTGTGTGTGCTGAAAGAAATTCCAAAGTTCATACACAGCCTAGGCTCTGTAAAATGGTATGTAAACAAAGAGGACCCACTGTAGCTAGTAAGTTAGTAACATGCCAGTTTACAAAACCTAGGCTGTGTATTGAAAACTGATTTTTTTGTGTGTTTTTCAGCAGACACACAGTACGGACAGGTAGTGGATCATGAGGAGATATTCACTGATTTAGACAACAAGCGTTCTCCAGAATCACTGACTACACCTTTAACACTAGACACTGCAGGTGAATAGAGTAACATTTCTAACTTATAGAATATCATCATGAAACTTTGCCAGTTGATTACTGACATTAAAACAGTTGTTTTTAGTATTACAATTTTTTTCAGAAATTATTGATTAAAAATGCAAATTTTACAATATCTAGATAATTATGTGAAAATTTGCATCTGTTTAAAAACCATAACATGTTGGATAAAGCCCGAATTACATTTTTACTTTTTTTTTTTTTTTTTTTTTTTTTTTTTACAGCGTATGAGTTCCCAAAGTGTTTACAGAACAGAGTTTGGATGCAGCCTTTTTTTCATCAAAAAATATTACCTACAGATCTTTAAAAAAAGGACTTTTCTGAATTTTTTTAAAGAAGAAAATTAACAATAAATGAACAAATCCTTCTGTAATAACCTTCAGAATAGTGCTGAGAATGATTATGGAAAGTTTAGTTGATGTAAGTACTTTAGAAGTTGAGATTTCTGGTTCAGAGTATTGAAAAAAACTAATGTTGAGATAATGTCCGTTAAAGATGGTTGTATAGGAGAAATACACAGACGCAAACAGACAAGGTTTAGTCAAATAAACACCTGAATGTACATTGTGGACCTTTGATTTATACTAGTATGAAAGAGCTAGAAAAACTTTCGCTGAAGGTACTGCAGTAATGGCGCCATCTTGTGGTGATTTACCGTAACTTTCCACACATTCATCTGTCACTTATTTCTACGTACTCACAAAGATTAAACTCACATTTTCCAGCAAATTAGATGTAAATAAATATCGACGGAGTAGTAGGACTACGTTTAGGAATAAATAGCAAAACATAGACTAAATTCGGTATTTCACGATAGAAAAGTTGCAATATTTTGAAAATTCTCGAAATTGTGTTTATTTATCCTCATAGCGGCCCCAATACTCTGTCGTATAAATGTATAAAAATATCATATAATTCTCAAATTACCTTCCATTCCAGTGTTTATGTCGAAAAAAAAACATTAAAATGTACTTCAATTGATGATACAGCCGCAGTTTCCGTCAACAAACTTCCATCCGAACCAACGAATCTCCTGATTAATAACGAGGCCCAGCTGGGATAGATTCGCGCAAGTGGTCATGGGAAATGTAGTAGGCAGATCATCAGAGGCAACACACAGCCAAGACTGCCGTAGACTGAAAGGAAGACGTATTTGCAATTTATAATTAACGTAACGGTAGCCAACTGTAGTATCCTTATCTTCCTGTAGTAAATATATCATGATAAAAGTTTATTTTTTAAATATTTTCCAGTAAATTTGATAGACAGATGCTAGCACACAGACACATGAACTACAAATATTCAATGTAACAGCATGACAGCATTCAAAGGCATAGCTACTGTCATATGAAACATGGCCACATTCAAAATAATTAGTATTAATTGGCTTTTTTCAGAACACTAGGTAGAAATGTAATATATTATTCATTAGTATGTTAAAGTTAGTGTACACTTGCTTTTTTTTTAAGGAGCGTTTTATATATACATGGGAACGGGGCGCTGAGGCCGCAATGTTGCACCGCCATTTTTCTACAGTAGCACAGAAGGGACAAACTTAACGGCCTTACACGTTTTTATATATATATAGTGTGCGTCCTGGGGAAATGCACCTGTTGGAAGACCAAGAAGAAGAAGTACTATAGAATAAATAACTAAATACATCTTCACCTCATCACTTGATATTGTGGAAAGACTTGAGGCAGTGGTGGATGATCCCATCTTTAGTAACTATAGCTTCCTGTCCTTGAAGGCCACCGTAGCTTCTGTAAATTCTCCCCAAAGGGAGGGGTTAGCAAGGGAGCGTTGACATCTAGAATATCACAACTAGATGATGCTAAAATACACGTTTAAATTATTACACACTATACCTTTAAGTGTCAAGCATTGTAGAGCATTACTACAAAATAAGAGTCTTGAGAAAAAGAGATTAGAAGTCTGAGTTTATTTCAAGTTCTGCAAAGTCTATCAGAGGTGAAAGAACCAAACATGTAAATAATATATATATACATTCAGACACAGGAGAGTAACACATAAATATATAGTTTTATATCATGAAATCAAACTAAAAACAGAAACAGGAGCCATGCACGGTGAAGCCTATGTACAGAGTGTATCGTTAGAGCATGTTGGAGTTAGAACAAGGACAAAACAGACTCTACCCAAAGGCACACATTTAGGAAATGAACAAAAAAATAATCAAGAAAATAATAGGATTTTTAATTTGGAGTTTCATGCAGACGCAGTTTTTAAGGAGATTTTAAATCACGCTGTACAAAAAGAGTAAAGGGAAGTTATTGTTTCGTTAACACTGGATCAACATCAACATTCATTTGTGTGTGTGTGTGTGTGTGTGTGTGTGTGTGTGTGTGTGTGTGTGTGTGTGTGTGTGTGTGTGTGTACTTGTACGACTATTTTTGTGAGAACCAATTTGAGTTTTAGACCTTAAGATGAGGACATTTTGTCCGGTTCTCACTTTGGGACAGGCCTTTAAAGGGCTGTTTGAGGGTTAACACTAGGTTTTAAGGTTCAGGTATGAATTAGGTCAATGAGTGTCCTCACAAGTATAGCCGTACATACGTGTGTGTGTGTGTGTGTGTGTGTGTGTGTGTGTGTGTGTGTGTGTGTGTGTAACATTCAATCACAATTCCTTCACATGAACAGGAGATTTTTTTTCCACATTAAAAAGGAAACATTTCAGTTATTTTTCTAACTGAGAGTCCGATTAAACACAAACTGCCGGATCTAGTTTAAAAAAAATTCAAATGTCAACATTCAAGAGCTTTTTTTAATAACACTTCAAAATATGTTTTAAGTTCTTATCCGTAATACATATTTTTCACAGGAAGCAACTAGCACTTATACGATTGTGAGTTAGAAAGCCGATTCTTTCATTTACATTCAGTTTAGAGTTAAAATAAACTCAAAATAATTCATTGTTTGATTGGAGTCGATTTCAATGATTGTCTAATTTTTTAAGACATTTTAACAGCTAGCAGCGTCATCTCAAATGGGAATATTTGTTCGATTTCATAGTTTTCTGTTCTCACAATTTTCTTTTGATACTTTTAGAGGTGCATATGTATAATATAATCTTCTAAAATAAAGTTAATTAAAGGTGCACTGTGCAGTTCATGGGGAGCAGGATTTGATTACATTCAGAGAGCCTGTATATGTAAAACATATTTTCTCTACTTGTAATTCTTAGTATTGAATAATTCTATCATCATAAATGAAATTATTTTGAGGAACCTGGAGCCAAACGTAAGACTAGAATATGTTTGTAAACCAAACTGTGGGCCCTGCTGCTGTAAACAACAACAGTGAAACATTAATACTTTCTAACTTCATAACAGTGTTCCAGGGATCACATTTTCCTGTGAGGAAAGTTTGTTTAATTAAGTTGTGAGAATATACCTTAGAAAATAGTCACTTCTCTGACACAACCAAAGTTACACAGTGCACCTTTAAATAAGATCAGTTTTTTACAAAGATATTCTCTTCGGACTCTGAGTAAGAAAGAAAAATTTCCCTTTAAAATGTGGCGTTGCTCCTTTAGTTTTGGAGTTATTAGGCGCGTTTGTTAGTGTTACAATAAGCAGCAATTACATTTTATTATAATATATATTAAAAGAAACTTCTGTACATTGACCAGCGTCTCGAAGGTGGAACACAACGTGAATTTACAGTGCGAGCGTGGACGTCAAACCAACACGGATTTTTATTTTTCTCTCAGAATTTATTGCTAATTTCCAAAACATCTTTTTAATCTTGTTAATAACAGGACTGTCAAACAGCGCTGGTACTTTAAATATCGCTCATTTAATCGGCTTTTTAGATTCAGCGTCTCAAGTCATTCAGATTGTCACTTTCTAAGGAAATAATTCACATTTTTCAAGGTCCAGGACAAGGTCTTAAAAAGCGACTCACATTCAATTTAGGAGCTTCATCTTTAAAACAAAGAATACACAAAGAAAGAACGCTCATAAATTAAAATACTAATACTGTTGTTTGAGACATTTTAACCTCAGTTTTGACCTTTTAGAGGATTTTTTAAAGTGTAATATAACATATTATATTTAAATATTACAGTATTTTGGAATGAAACTCGACAAATGACAGTAGTTTTGACTTGACAGCAGTCTTTCATAACTGGTTTTATAATTTTTCTCATCTAAACTAAGTGATTTTGTCCCTTCAGTGACAGAAAACAATCAATTAATATGTTTATACATATATATTGTATATATAAATATTGGTGACAATTCTGGTCCATGTAACACTTATTAGTCCAATTCTCCATTGAAACAAATTAGAATTTAATTTTGAATAACATTACCGGTATAAATGTTCAACCAAGTAAATGTGCATTAAAGATTTTGGACTTGTATATAAAATGTTAACACAATAAAAACGCATTGATAGGCTACACTAATCCTGGTTTCAACATAACAGCTGTTTTCTGTCTCAATTTGTGTCAGTCATGTGGTTGGTCCCATTGTAAGAAAACGTCCTGTATTTGTGTTTAATCTGAGAATATTTAAGTATTTTCTATTTGGTTTGATTTGGAGTTGTATCACTTTCTGTAGGAAAAAAATAAACTTATAATAAAATGAGGCTGATAATTTAAAACAATTTTTAAAAATTTTAATTAGTGATTATTTTTGAATTATAACTGATAAATGTCGCACATCATAAATGCTCCTTTTCACAACTGAAACATGATTTTAAATATAAAAACTAATATCTGCTGCTGCTGCTGCTAGTTGGGCCCAAAATAATATTTTTTTAAATCACTGCAGCGGTTTAAATCATTGGCCAGCCAAATGATCCTTCAAAATAAACTAAAAAACATGTTTTACTATTTTTTTTTAAACGAGTGAAACTGTTCAATGATTTCAGCCACATTTCAAAATAAAAGCTCAGTATTCGACCCATTGATTTTAGCCTTTAGAGACTTTAGTGCCACTTTCTTTCTTTCATTCTTCCTTTCGTTCTTTAAAAGGTGCTACGAGGAACTTTTTAATATTTCTGAAACAGTCAAATTGTTCCTCTGATGATCATAAATTACATGTAACAGCAAACGAGACCATCCGTGCAAAGAATGCTATTTTTATATAGTTTTTCTTAATGCCTTTGTCATGGGTAAACTCACCCAGGAACAACAGCTGGCGTAGTAAAAACACTACCGCTTTTGTCCAAAGGGGGCCGCTAGAATTAACACAAACTGAAAGTTCCTCGTAGCACCTTTAACGTCTCAAAATTCGTCAAATGCACCAAAACTATTCCTTAATGAACAATGGATCCCATAGGACGAGGCAGTGAGAAACCCATCCCGTCAGCGCTGGTTTACATTCAAAACACAATAAGGTTTCTGATGTGTCGAAGCAAAAAAAATAAAAGTTTTTTAAAATGGAATAAAAATACTGATAAAGAGACAAAATCTCTCCTCTTCTCCAACGGTTATTCAAACTCACCTCGAGACGATTTGAGGAGAAATATCTAAAAGGTCCAGTCCCAAAAGGAAAACAAACAAACTAAAGTGGTCTTGGAGGTGGAATGAGTCGGGACTTAGGGATGAGGTTTTGGGGGCTCGTGACAGTAGGAATAAAGTGTGGAGAGCTGTGAATGGTGGAGCTGGCGGCGTGATGCTGGGGGCTGAAACGAGACGGTTTCTAGTACGAGGAAATGTCTGAGGAGCTGCTGCTGTTGCTGGTGGAGGTCTGGGCGCGTTTGATGTAAAGATTCAACAGCTTCATCTGAAAGAAACAAAATGGACGTCGTTAGGAGAGACTCACCCTGCGTTCCGAATCGCATACTCTTTCTTTGTTCTATTCTACATACTACATCCGACCATAAAAATCATCTAGTTAGGATGCAGTATGCTACAATTGGGACATAGGCTACTTTTACTTATTTATTTCATCATAACATCGCGCCTCGATCTTGCCTCTTGCTTTTATACCCGTCGCATCCCCGTTTGTTTTCATACGGAGGCTCCCTCGATGTGACGTCACTTCAGGTGCGCACTGGATTATGGATCAGAATCGCCCTAATAGCATGCTGTTTTCAACACTAAAAATCTCGTCTCGGTATTTCTAACCATCCTAAATCTGGCAACAAGAATCGGAACATCCTAAATCTTTTTTCCACCATACTAAATAGTAGATGGTATGAGTATTGGATCGCAGGGACAGTTCGTTTTTTTAGACCCGCAACTTAAACTTCCCATGGACGGTATTTTCTGCAAACTTAATCTAACTCTGCAGCTTTAAATATATACAAACTGCTACATACGTAATAATTAAAAGGTGGAGTCAGCGATTCTGGAGAAGGCTTTTCACCAAAAATCACCTCATGATCTGCTACCTGTCCGTACTGTGTGTGTGCTGAAATATATCTAGTGTTAATACACAGCCTAGGCTCTGTAAATTGGTATAAGCAAATAAGCAAATTTAGAGTTAGCAACTTGTATAAACTGTAGATTTTTCATTATATTAGTGATTAATTCAAGTCTTGGGAAGTTATTACAATTTTAAAAGCTGAAGATTTTACCTTCTCGCATATGAAACTAATCCCTGTAAACGTAAGAATTATAAAGCTTGTGGGAAAATTGCGTTTGTGAGTCTAAGACGTGAAAAGAAAAATCTTGGAAGCTGGAAAGAACAACTATTCAGAATAAGTTGGTTTAACACAATAAAAGCCTGTTGTACCTTGCTGCCAGTGAGTTGAGCGAGGTAGGGCTTCAGCTCCTCTCCGATCACGGCGTAAACAGCCACCAGGCAGAAGACACTGGCTTTCCTCACACTGCTCTCTGTGTTGTCATAGCCCTGAGACGATAAAGCATTCACACAGTCAAACGTCTGGATACTCACTCTTAGAAAGTAGATATACTGTATGTATGTTTAAATGCAGGCTGCGATTTGTGGAAAAAATAATTAATAAAAAAAATATATTCATGAAATTTTTCCCACATTCCGGAACCTTTGGTGAACATATATAGTATAACATTTTATACAGTATATACTTTATATTTATTTAACTTATAGTTTAATATTTTTACTATTGTGGTTATTCATACACAACAAAACAACAAAACTAAATATGCAAGAATGACATCCCTCTTTCAAAACTATGAAAAGTACGATGGCATATAAATTAGCAGAAGAAGAATTTTTTTTTTTGTGTCTGTGTATAGCATCCCTACCTGCAGCAGCCCTGGTATGATGTCGCTCAGCAGCTGGTGCAGGGGCTCCTTGGTGGTGCGCTCGATGGCCCTGGTTTGCATCTTGATGGCGGAGAGGTTGATGGGATAGTCTGCGGTCTGAACGATGGGACAGAGAACTTTGATGCATTGCTCTGGATGGATGGAGGCCGCCAGGGTGGAGGCTGCCTCTTCGGCTGCACGCACAACCTGTAAACATAGTAGCGTCGAAATTAAATGAGTTGGACACTAAATTAAAGTAGTTAATTTTTTGCTTTATTAACAGTTTGGAGACAGAGATGAAATGGGTCAGAGAGGGGAATGACATGCAGAGAACGACCCGGGCTGGATTATAACCAGGGTCTGCTGTGAAGAGGACTGAGCCTCTATGGGGGCTTTTGCTTTTTCATTTCTGAAACAGTCTAATTTTTCCTCTGATGATCATAGATAACATGTAACAGCAAACGAGACCATCAGTGCAAAGAATGCTTTTTTTTATATAGTTTTTCTTAATGCCTTTGTCATGGGTATACGCTCACCCAGGAACAACAGCTGGCATAGTAAAAACACTACCGCTCTTGTCCAAAGGGGGTTCAAGTATTAACACAAACTGAAAGATCCTCGGAGCCACTACTTTAAATACTCTCAATTAGACATTCCCCTCCCTACCCCATTTCATCTCTGTCTCTCCACACTGTAACTGTATTGCGATGCCATTGCCACTGTCATAAAAGCTTAAGAAACACCCAAAACAGAATCTTTAAATGGACATATAGATAGATAGATAGATAGATAGATAGATAGATAGATAGATAGATAGATAGATAGATAGATAGATAGATAGATAGATAGATAGATAGATAGATAGATAGATAGATAGATAGATAGATAGATAGATAGATAGATAGATAGATAGATAGATAGATAGATAGATAGATAGATAGATAGATACTTTATTTATCCCGAGGGAAATTCAGGTATCCAGTAGCATAAAACAAGACATACATTAAACATACATTAGGCTAAAATTAAGATATATATCTAAATTAAAATATAAAAACTAACAGTACCTACAATAAACTTTAACCTAAATTGTGACTGTATTGCGTGCCGGTGCCCCTCACCTCCTTGTGCGAGTCCTTGTGAGCCTCCAGGGTTTTCATGATGGTCAGTTCAGCGTAGTTCTTAAAGCGCGCCGGTTGGTTCCTCAGAATCTCCTTTAAAACACGCAGAGCCAGCGCCCGGATCGTGTGCTGGAAAATAACAAATAACCATCAGATAAGTATTTACAAAAGGTCCTTAAAGGTGCTATGAGGAACTTTTAAATATTACTGAAACAAAGCCCAATATTTCCTCTGATGATCATAAATTACATCTACAGCAACAGCAAACGAGACAATCAGTGCAAAGAAAATAGTTTTTCTTAATGCCTTTGTCATGGGTATACACTCACCCAGGAACAACAGCTGGTGTAGTAAAAACACTACCGCTTTTGTCCAAAGGGGGCGCAAGAATTAACACAAACTGTAAGTTCCTCAGAGCACCTTTAAGTAAAAGATCTGATTATTTTGTCCACCACTGCTGATGTTTGCAGACGCCCCTGAACACATCCTAACACCTCTGTCACACTCACGTCTTTGTCCCCCAGCGTCTCCAGTAGCAACAGTAACATGGTTTTGAAGTGTTCGTCCCACACACACACACTGTCCTCTCGAGCCACTTTGAGTAGCTCCAGGAGGGTCCCGCGCCTTTCATCCGCCCCCCGTTCCCCTGCCTGATCCTGGGATAGCTCTTTCAGCAACGCCCCTACAAGCTCCAGCTGCTCCGCCGGGCTCACTGCAAGGCACAGACAGGTTTATACACAGATTCATCAGACACATACTAAATAAATGGTGAGGTACAATGGTTTAAGAAAGAGACACTGCTCAATTCTTAGCTTCAATAACATTTCTTTTTTCATACTAGTGTAAATCAAATGTCTAAAATGTACATTTAGGTGTTTATTTGACTAAACCTTGCCTGTTTTTTTAAGATTTTTTTTTTGCCATTTTCCATGCTCTATTAACAGTGTGTATGGACAGCAATGAAAAGCAAAATTCAAGACATAAGGCCAATCAAAGTGCTTTACAAAGGCATACAAAAGAGACACAATTATGAGATATTTAATGATCTTCAACAGACTCCTGAAATCGTTTTTTACCTGGGAAACTTTTGGGGTTGACCATCTTGTTTTCTCCACAGTCTTGTCGGCCGCCTGCAGAGGAAATATTACAATTTTATAACAAGGAATTACTTTGTTTCTCACAATTCATCATTTTACATTTGACCTATTCTGGTATAAATATCAGCTTTTTATACTGTTTATAAAACACGTTAAATCACTCTTTTAACCAACACATTGTAGGTTAGAAGATGGATGAGAATATGGATCAATAATGAAAAAAATATATATAATAATTCTATTGTGTCTTGTGTGTATGTGTCTGTCCGTCTGCCTGCCTGCCTGCCTGCCTGCCTGCCTGCCTGCCTGCCTGCCCGCCCGCCCGCCCGCCCGCCCGCCCGCCCGCCCGCCCGTCCGTCCGTCCGTCCGTCCGTCCGTCCGTCCGTCCGTCCGTCCGTCCGTCCGTCCGTGTCTGTCTGTCTGTGTGTGTAGTTACCATCCATGCTGTCCTCATACAGAGCCTCCTTCAGGGCCTGTTTGTCCATGGAGCTGATGGTGTCTGTGTAGTTGTACGGATTGTATTCTTTGTATTCTCTGAATCTCGGTCCGGAGAATGAGCGCGGAGACGGAGTGTTGAGCACAGACGTCTTATTGTCCAACGCCGTGCGACCGCCAGCGACCAGGTCTGAGTCTGAGGACGCCCCCACTGCACACTGCAGAATGACAGAGAAATACCATTAGTATCATTACAGGGTACAACCAGGGATTACACCTAGTTAAATACCATTAGTATTACAGGGTACAACCAGGGATCTACTGCACACTGCAGAATGACAGAGAAATACCATTAGTATTACAGGGTACAACCAGGGATAATTTAAGACTTTTTAATGCCATTTTTTTTTCTTTGTTCTTTTAGTTTTTAAGAATATTTTTCCGGGCATTTTTCCATTCTTTTATTGACAGAGTGGCGAGACAGATGAAATGGGTCAGAGAGGGGAATGACATACAGAGAACAACCCGGGCTGGATTCTAACCCGGGTCTGCTGTGAAGAGGACTGAGACTCTATGGTGGGGAGGGAGGGGGGTGGGGGCTCTAACCACTACACCATGGAGCGCCAGCACCATAGGCATTGTTTTAACTATTTTATCATGTTTGGGTTCTTATTTATGTGTTATATTTGTTTAAAAGTGCTCCGAGGAACTTTCAGTTTGTCTTAATTCTAATCATTATCTCAGGGCTCACCTTTCCGTCGCGTCTGAGCGGCTCCATCAGGTCCTCGGTGCTTCTGAAGCTGAAGTTCTGAATGGCTTCAGTGACGCCGCGCAGAGAGCTGAAGATCTCCTCGTGGTTCAGGTTCTCACTGTCGTACTCCAGCATGCTACGGACACACACAAGGGTCAATCACATTAGTCTCTAAACTATGACCGAAAATTACTATTTAGTTGAATTTTTTTAAATTATAATATTCAATAATATGATCAATACAGAATAAAAGTGTTTGAACAAAATTGTGCTAAATGTCCGGAAGCAACCGGGGATTTAAATATCTCAGAGGGAGCAGCCGCACACAACAAGTAGCAACAATTTTGGTGAAAAAAAAAAGTTTAAAGGTTTTGAAAAAGCTGGTGTCCGGCACGGTGCTTGTTGTAAGTCACACTTGGCGCACAGCTACCCTGCGTATGCCTTGTAAATTGTATATTGTGTATGGTTGCTGCCTTTTTTCTATTTTAGTTGTATATTGCATATTTTCATGTTTCTTTCTTGGCATTCAGTCTGTGGAAAAAAAGGAAGAATTTCATTGTATGACTGAGAACATGTTTCTTATTGTGCATATGACAATACACACTTTGAATCTTGAATGCTGTTACATCACTGTAAGTACACACACTAAATGCGAGCTCTGCAAATGTCAATAAATCCAGCTCCTCTGAAACTTCATAGTGCACCCTTGAAGCGTGTGTACTGAGTGTGTATATAAGGTGTGGTATAGTTACCTAGGGGACAGCCCGTCTCCATGGGAGCAGTTAGTGGGGGAAGTGAGCGGGCTGCTGCGGCTGCTGCCCTGTCGGGGAGGGGTTCGGCCCGCTGTGTTACAGGAAGACGCCTGCAACACACACACACACACACACACACACACACACACACACACAGGCTGTAATACCATCCCCAAACTGTGTCATCCATTAAAAAAATAAAAATCAAAGTAAATGGACACCTATAAAGGTAAATTGTGTGTGTGTGATTGATTGAGTGAGTGATTGAGTGAGTAAGTGAGTGAGTGAGTGAATGCGTGTCTGTGTGTCCATGTGTATGTACGTGTCATGTGTCCATGTCTATGTGCATGTGTGTGTCTGTGTGTGTGTGTGTGTGTGTGTGTGTGTGTTACCATGCTAATGCCAGCGCTGGCGTTCCTCAGATGGTTGTGCAGCAGCTTAGTGGTTCCGTCCTGGAAGGTTTTGGGCAAAGCTCCGAGAAGCATCGTGAACTCTGGAGTGTTCAACTCAAACAGCGCGATTAACACCACCTGGGCCGCCTACACACACACACACACACACACACACAGTCACACACACACACACACACACACACACACACACACACACACACACACACACACACACACACACACACACACACACACACACACACACACACACACACACACACACACACACACACACACACACACACATTAATTAACTGTGTCTGTGCAGAAGTGGTTTGAGGCTTCGATCTACTCTTGAGTTGAAAGTTTAAATATTTTTACTCAGAGCACGAACCGTCTTTGCATGTGCAGGTCTTAGCTGATAATTTACCCAAACGGTTTGACCAACTGTCCAATCATCAACTTGCTTCTCATCTTCAGTGCGTGTGTAGCGGCAGGCACATTCAAAAACATTTGAGCAGGAATTTTCTAGTTTATATTTTTATCCAACTTTTCTTAAAAAAAAATTCTATTCTGACTTTTACATGTTTAAAACCTGAGACAAAGCCTTAGGGGAGAACGGGATAAGTAGGCACACTTTTTACATATTACCCCGTTCTCCCCTACTGTATGTCATTGTTCAACGTGTATAATATCAATAAAGTTAATTCATCATTAATTTATCTATTGTATGGTTTGCAGCGAACATGCAGCTTGTCCATTCAAATCAAAGTAAGTTAAGCAAAAGCCGGAGCGAGCAGTTTCCAAACCAAGTGTTCTCTTAAGTTAAGTTGAAATAAGTTAAAAAGTCAAGAGTGCAAAAATGTACAATCATGTTATGTCTGGTTCAGGCGATGCAGTTAGCCTTGAAGAAACTCATGCAAGAACTGTATGAATAGTAAAGTCTTCGTAGCAGCCGACAATGTAAAAATAACCTAAGAATTTTTTCAGTTTTTAATGAAATAAAAGCCGACATTTTGCCCATAATGTAATACGTTGATGTATTGGCTGGTTGCAATAGTAAGGGATGTATGTAAATTGTATTACGTTATTGGCCAGTTACTGGATAATTGTCTTTTACATAAAAAAAAAAAATAATTATTGGGGGGCACTCATGGTGTAGTGGTCCGAGTGTCCCCCACCCACCCCCCCCACCTCCATAGAGGCTCAGTCCTCTTCAGAGCAGTCCCGGGTTAGAATCCATCCCGGGTCGTTCTCTGCTACAACAGAATAGCTGCTAAAGTCCACTGAATCTAATTATGTCCTTTTTCCTTATTTCCTAAGTTCCCTAGAGATGTATCAGAACCTTAGAGTGATTTTGAGGCTGTTTTCAGAGGCTCAGTTAGTGTTGAAACAGACGATGTCTTCTGCATATTGGGCTGTTAGACGAGCGTAAGCAGAGGCTGTGTTGTAAACGCCCTACTAACGTCCTACCTCCTACATACTCAACATGTATATACTACATACTGTCTACTTGACGAACGATTGTGTATGCGAGGTTCGTCGGACCGTTTACACTGAAGTATACAGAAGCAATAAAGAATTTAAAAAAAACCTTGCAATGCATTGTGGGACGGTTGAGTAGGATCAAAATCTTCCCAGAAGTAAGTACTCATCAGGGCATTTCTCGCCTACTCAAACTCTCATACACAACCACAACATACTCAAATTGTCGCCAAAATTAGTACGAGTAGGACGTTAGTAGTGCTTTTCCAACACAGCCACACTCTTTGGCTCATGCCGTTGGCTGGAGCTTCTACCTGCTTGCACCTCTCCTCCACGTTGCCCTCCCCAGGCAGAGAGGCCACGGTGCTGGGGCGGTGAGACACATCCTCCCCTGCCCAGCTATGGAGGGTCTGGGGGGGGGGGTGTTATGGTGGTGGACGAGAAAATGACGAAAAATTTGGGAAAATAAATATAATAACAAAAAAATTAAAGAAATAACAAACAAACGTAGAAACATTTACATTTAAGGCCAGATACTGCAGGAGAAAATTAGGTTTTTCAAGCAATGGTTTAAATTGAGATTTTTGTCTATTAATCTTCCATAACATGTCTTCTTTCATACTAGTATAAATCAAAGGTCAAAAAATTTACATTCAGGTGTTTTTTTTGACTAAACCTTGTCTGTTTGCGTCTGTATATTTCTCCTATACAACCATCTTTAACTGACATTATCTCAACCTTCAGTTTTTTTCAATACACTGAACCAAAAGTCTCAACTTCTAAAGCACTTATATCAACTAAACTTTCCATAATCATTCTCAGCACTATTCTGAAGGTTATTTCAGAACATTAATATGTTGTTCTGGTTGAACATACATTTTATTATTTAAAATATGTTGAAAATGCATTTTAAGGACCTTTATTTTTAGTTGTAGTTTGTTAGTATTTTTTCAATATCAATAATACAAAATGTTTCCCTATTCAGCTGCAGTGTCTGACCTTAAGCGAAACAAGCCTTTTTTGCCCTGCGTTCCTGCGTCCTTACCTTGCGTACGTCAGAGCTCTTGGGTTCAGTGGTCCATGTGATAATGCGTGAGACAGCGAGGCGCGTCTCACTGGAGTTAACGAAGTCTCCGGGGTCCATCAGTCGAGCCAGACCCTCGATGTAGCGCAGGATGGCCACCTTCACCTTCAGGTTGGGCGTCTGCGTCTGGTCCACGATGAAACGCATCAGGATGTTGAACTGCTGCTCGTACGGGAACGAATCTCTACAGAAAAAACAGCAAATAAAGTACATTTAGTTTTTTTTGTAATTTTATCAATAATTGTTTTCTGATTTTTGCTATTTAAAAGCATACGAAAACCAACAATCGGTAGCATCCATCTTTAACTAATTTACTTAAAAAAAATTGTTTTACTAAGTCTGTGTAAATGTCAGTGTTTGAAATATAAAAACTGGATAATAAAAAGTTTAATGTTGCGCCGCGTACCTAGTAACATCCAGGGCTCTCTCTCTCTCTCACACACACACACACACACGCGCACACACACACACACACACACACACACACACACACACACACACACACACACACACACACACACACACACACACAGCTAGTACCTAGTAACATCCAGAGCTTTCTGTACTTTGGCCTGTACAGACCCAAGCAGGTCGGCTCCCATCTTCTTCAGCAGCTGAGTGAGAAGCACAAACAGCCAGTCGAGGAGATCCTCTCTGTGCAGCAAGATGAAGTCTACCAGCGTCTCTAGAAACATGCTGAACACCTGAGGGAGGGAGATAGGGTTACGCCATGTTTAAATGAGCATAGTTTACACTGAGCAGTTCGGTACGATTCGGCACCTATATGCATTTCAACTGTCAAAAGTTGCGAAGGATTGGGCGCTCCGGTGGCTAGAGCCTGTACCATATTGGCTCCGGCCTTTGTTGCAGTGGTTGCGGGTTCAAATCCGACACGTGGACCTTTCCTGCAGGTCATCCCCCCTCCCTCTCTCTCTCTCTCTCTCTCTCTCTCTCTCTCTCTCTCTCTCTCTCTCTCTCTCTCTCTCTCTCTCTCTCTCTCTCTCTCTCTCTCTCTCTCTCTCTCTCTCCCCATTTCAACTCTGTACTATCTAATAAAGCTTGAAAATGCCAAGTTGTGAAGGGTACTAAAATAAGTGATTGGTGGGGCACCTCGGCAAGAGTGAAGTGGTTTGATAAAAATGTTGACGCATTGCTCTTTTTTTTTATGTGACGTTTTTCCTCTTCGTTTAATTAAAGGTTCAGTAAGCGGAATGGTCAGTTTAGCTAACTTCCTGTCAGTTACTGCAGTTAGCAGTCCCCTCCTTTGTTCCCACGTCATCACATTAATGCACGGAGGTCTTCAAGAAGCGAGTTATCTAGCATCATCTCATATCCGTAAGTGTGATAAAACATGATAAAAACCATCAAAACAGACATTAGGAAGGATTTTTACCTGCTCCGCCATTGTAGGCGCATACACATTAACCCATCTGTTGCTCTGCACATGCACCGTCAGTGAGACGGGTGCCGGTTTGTAGCGTTCTCTCTTCTGATTGGATACCAGTAGTGGGTTCACAGAAAAGTTTATTTTGCTGATTACATGCACAGCGGGAGACTTAGAGATCGGCTTTATGAAACGCGCACACTGTGTAAGTGATCACTGTATGAATAAAGAGTGATTTAACACTTATATTAACATAAATAAATCGCTTACTTCACCTTTAATCATAGACTGTTTATACCCTCTGACCGTCCGGCATAAGCCCCGCCTACCAAGTAAGGGTGGTCAGCAGTGGAAACACAAGCCAGACCTAAGGATACTGTGCCAAATCGAACTGTGCCGCTCAGAGGAAACAAGGCATGTGTCTGATGACAGGATGTAGGACTGTGGGGAGTTGAGAACTTACTCTCTGGTGCTTGTTAGAATCCACGGCAGCGACAGAAGAGGCATGCAACAGAAACACACTGTTAGTTTGATCAACAGGAATGCTGAGATCACACAAATGGGAAGGCCAAATATTCCCAATATATTCCCACCTCTTACTAGCGGGGTTGAGGGTTCCTTCACATTTTTCAATTCAAATTTCCTGAATTCTTGGTGCATTTTTTAGTCCATATTTACAAACAGTAACATGCTTATTATGTTAATAATAATGTTTTTAAAAATAAAAAAATAAATAATGTTGTTAAACTCCAACTATTAATATGTATGTAAAAGGTGCTACGAGGAACTTTTAAATATTTCTGAAACAGTCTCATTTTTCCTCTGATGATCATAAATTACATGTAATAGCAAAGAGACCATTTTATATAGTTTTTCTTAATGCCTTTGTCATGGGTACGCTCACCCAGAAACAACAGCTGGCATATTAAAAACAAAACCACTTTTGTCCAAAGGGGGCTGCAAGAATTAACACTAACAGAAAGTTCCTCGTAGCACCTTTAAATTCTGACTATGCATGCTATTATGTTGGTTAGGCAAAAAACAAGACAACAGTGCTTCTGACCCTACATAAGGCCTAGATATATAAAACGATTTAAAACACAGTTTACATCTAGCTTTATTCCCCCATTTCAAATCCTTAACCAACCATCTTCTATAGGAAATTAAACAGGGACACTCTGTGTTGTCCGAGTTTACTGAAATGCAGCATTAGTTGACACCAAGAAGACTAATCATTGATAATGTTGTGTTGTGTTGTTCAGGTGTGTGTGTGTGTGTGTGTGTGTGTGTGTGTGTGTGTGTGTGTGTGTGTGTGTGTGTGTGTGTGTGTGTGTGTGTGTGTGTGTGTGTGTGTGTGTGTGTGTGTGTGTGTGTGTGTGTGTGTGTGTGTGTGTGTGTGTGTGTGTGTGTGTGTTGTGTGTTTATTTTTGTTGTGTTGTTCTGTGTTGAATGGTTGTTCGGTGCATCGGGCTCAGAGTTCCTGCCGGTTCCCACCTTGCTGTGCGGGTCTGCAAACATCCTGGTGAAGATCTCACAGAGTCTCTTCAGCTCCACACGACTGAAAACAACCAACACATGTATTATTTCATGTCATTTAGAATCAAAGCAATCTCCCGTTAGACAACAATAAAAAAACTCCACATTAGAGAATGTTCTGTATATATTTTTCTGATGTATTCAACTAAAAGCTACTTTTTTTTTAACAATACAACTAAAATAAGCGGACAAATATTTCATGAAAAAAAAACATTTAAAGATATTTTTTGATTTGTTTACATTAAAGGCATTACAGACATTTGTTAATAAAAAGATGCAATCAAATAACGAGAAATTAAGCTGCAGAATTTTAGTTTTTCTTGCACTAAAAGTTAAAGAAACACAGAATAAATGTCACCTATACAAACAAAATAAAGCGTTTTAAACAGTATTTCCCCTCACTATCTAACCTGAGTATCCTGTTGCTCTTGAGCAGGTTCTGGAGGCCTATGAGCCCCTCCTTCCGCTCAGACCAGTTGGCGCTGGCACAGTGGTTCAGGATCTCGGCCACGTCTTCAGTCTGCCGGAGGTAGTGAGGCCCGCTGCCGCCGTTACGTGAGCTGAACGAGCGGTCGGAGCACGCGCTGGAAGCATCGCTGTTAGCGTCATCGTCAGAGTAAATCCCCGGGGATTCAAAACGCCGTCTCACGGGCCTCCGCTAGAATACGACAAGAGATGAGAGAGTAATCAGCATGTTTTAGAGTCTGTTTCCATGTGTACACGCTATTGGTTAAAAGAGGGTTTTAGAACGCAGCCATTGTTGTAGTTTTCAATGCAAGTTATGCAGTTTTTATTCTGGAGAACGCTTGCTGTCAAAATCAGTGAATATCATCTTGAGATCCGCTACCTGTGCGTACTGTGTGTGCATGGAAAAATAATCCAGTGTTAATAGTAGGAAACAAAGGCGGCCCACCTAGAAACTTGCCGCTTACAGAGCCTGGGCTGTAGATTAAAACCAGACCTTTTTTTCAGTGCACACACAGTATGGATGAAAATTGCTGGCCCTTTCTAAATACATATTGATTATTGTATAGTGCTAATCCTCTTTGTAGCCATGGTTGTGCTGTTACCATGGTTATGAGATTACTTCATATTAGAAAAAATTATCCAAAATGTAGTTAAAATGTTACAGGAGCAGAAAATGCTTAGAAATGGTGTAGACTGGTTAACACAGGCTGAACATATTTGATTTAGCTTTACTTTATTTCCAATTGTTCACATTTCTGAGGCCATCGAGACAGTAAACTGCAATGAAAAGTACAAAAATGGCGGTGGTGTTGTAAAGCTGCAGAGTGGTAGTGAACTGTAGCAGCCTTCAGAAGCAGAGAAGAGGACCCATGCAGTTACTGGGCCATGCAATGTGACATGGAGGTTATTTCATGCTCAAAAAACTCTTCAAATGTCACTGAGATAAAAGGACAACTTACACCAAACTAACAACAGCAAACGGTGTCACAATTATCATGTTAAAGCCCCTGTAGACCTGGTCTGAAATAGTATAAATCAATATATATATTTTACTGTCTAGACCGTTTGACGGGACGGTGTGGGCGTATCAAACAGTTTTCATGGCAACAGTCTTAGTTTTTATAGAACGTTCGGGCAGAAAACTGCTGTGATTGGTACAAAATACTTATTGTGTACTTATAAGAACCAGAGCACAGCCCATAGCCTCATCTATAAGAAATGTCTGTACTTAAATGACAATATCTTTCATTTGGATTGATAAATATGCCTAACTCTTTCCAGATGCTTAACTATCATGCAACTCACACCCCAAATTATTATTAAATAGATGGAAGGATTTTGTGGAATAGAGTTCACAGGGGCTTTAAGGAAATATCAGTCGTGATTAGTCAGACCCAACCTTTCAAAAGAAAATGAATAGTTACATTTTTGAAACAGCCAAGATATTCTAATGTGAAAATGTTTGATGCTCATGCTCTTCATGCAGTGAGTCTGTGTGGAATCGATATATTGAGACTGATTTGTACCTTACTCCTGTTGTCTCCTAAGAGCTGAAATCCAGGGAGAAATATGGGATTACAACATTACAACATCCACTAATATAAAACTATAAAATCATACACAGATACAGTAGATGTACAGGTGCATCTAAGAACATTTGAATATCATGAAAAGTCCATTCAAAGCAGGTGAAACTTTCATATATTCTACATTCATTACACAAAATGAATTGTGTTTTAATTTTGATGATTACGGCTTACATCTCATGGGATAAAATATCTGAAAATATTAGAATATTACATAAAACCAAACAAAAAAAAGTATAATACAGATATGTCAACCTTCTGAAAAGTATGTTCATTGTAGATTAATTTAACTTTATGTGTATTGAATCTAGAATATATGAAAGTTTCCCTCTTTGAAATAAATTACAGAAAGAAATAACTTTTCATTGATATTCTAATTTCTTGAGATGTGCCTGTACAGCTTCTCAACTATGGCCCATGTATTTATTTTTCCATTTCTGTTGTTACCAGAGCGTCAGCGACGGCCGCCTCGACGTCGGTGCCGGTGTTCAGGATTTTCATTGCGTTTACAGAAGCTGAGATCCGAGCTTGATGGGCCAGGCGGTCTGAAACAATACAAATGTGTTTAGGATATTATGTTATGTTATGGCACTTGAAATGGAGATGGATTTTTAGGCTTTAAGGGTTCAACACTGGCAGTGCAAAGCTAATGGCAAAAGAAGCTGCAACACTTTTGCTTTTTAATAATGCAACAAATACACAAAATGCAAAACATGAACAAGTGTATCACATGAGAGGGAGATGATCATCATGGAGCTGCAAAATAAAAGTTTAAAACATTCGGCAAAAAGAAAAACTTCAGAACAAGCAGAATTTTAAAGTCAATCCATCTTATTTTTCCCTAGGATTTACACTGAATAGTCGACTATTGGACTAATCGATGAAAGGAGCCTGATTCCACTGCCAATCTTACAGTCGAATAGTCCCAAAATGTGGTTATGAATCAGGGATCATTCCGGCTATATGGGGGGTGTTGAATGGAATGTGTGATTTTACAGGGAATTGCTTAGTCTGTTCACATTGTTAATCTGGTGAACTGAGTAAATATTCCCGCTGATAGAAAGCTTGCTGGTCACCTGAGTAGCATTCTGCAGAGGACAGGGCGCTGGTGGAGCGGGACTGACCGCGAGTGGCTGGAGGAAGACGCACAGTTTGAGCAGACCGGGAGATAGTTAGTTGAAAAAAGATATTTTCAATGTTTTATATTTTAATATTCAAGTGTTTTTTGGGTGTGGTTTTCATACAAGCCTGTACAGGTTTCTGTGGCACTACGTGTTTTTATATTGTTTGTATGTGAAATAAAAATTCCTAACAAAACTAACGCTACTATAAAACCCACACTGGTATCACAATGATGATGACTAAACTGTTATTATTATTTGACGACATACAATCAGCTTGTGCACACAGTACACTGAAGTCTTTACGTTTACACAGAGTTAATTAGAACATTAGTGCGTCATAAGATAGTCAGAATCTGTATATACAGAGCAGGCAAAGAATCAGGCAGGAAAAAACATTGAAGAAAGGAACAGCCTAAAACTAAATCCCATACCGCGTAGGAAGTAGGAAGCATGTTTTTCTGGGGGTCTTGAGTGCACTACTCACCCAGGGGCGAGAAGGCCCTGGCGGGGCTCGTGTCGCGGCTGCAGCCCTGACTCATGCTGGGGCGAGGGATTCTGCTGCGGGCTTCACGACCACGCCAGAGAAATATATATATATACAAGACAGACAGACAGACAGACAGAGAGACAGACAGAGAGAGAAGCAGACAGACAGACAGACAGACAGACAGACAGACAGACAAACATACAGAGAGACAGACAGACATACAGGCAGGCAGGCAGGCACGCAGACAGACAGACAGACAGACAGACAGACAGACAGACAGACAGACAGACAGACAGACAGACAGACAGACAGACAGCAGTGCATTGGAGAGGTTAGCTAGGTTAGCTCACAGCACACACACACGGACACTCTGCACAGTTGGTTAGTGAGGCTAGAGAGAGGAGGCAGCGGCTTCAGTGTTAATAAGAAGAGACTTAGGAATATATCGGTCGCAAATCTGTTGGCAACAAGTTAACCTCAAAAATAAAACTCAATTCAGCTCTAACCAGCTACTCACTTTTAGGCTATCTCTACCTTCACTGTCTGTATACAGTTTCCTTTCTTTAATGTTTCAATACATTTGGAGACTGTGTCAGTTTTTATAAGAAGAACGCACACTTCACACTGTCAAACTGCACACTGTCAAACTTGAATGAATACTTCATTTGTAATATTTCGGTGCTAATCTTTAATCAGGCAAAAAAAAATTAAACTCTTATTCGAATAAAATTGCCTGTTAGATTGAGGGGTATCTGGGGGTGTGGCTTATAACAGGGGGAGATAGTTCTAAGTTAGGTTGGTACTGAGGAGGCATGACTTCTCCCCTTATGACATCATAGGGGGAGAGAAATTACAGGTTTTCAGAAAGGTGGAGGTGGAGATAAAAAGAGAGGGTTGTTTTCTCTCTAGGTCAAACCCATATTAATGTTGAAAAACCACAGAAAGATACATTTTGCCTAATAGATGACCTTCAAATTGTGTCATGATGAAATGAATGGGTCTTTCTGTGTGTAAACTAAACGCTGTTCTTACCTGCTGCTGATCTAGTGGGGCTGGTCTCTCGGCTGCAGCCATGACTACGGTGACCGCGGGGACGGCCGATGGAGGCGGAGCTACTGTTGCCAGGGGTGTGGCCAGTGTTGCTAGGGGTGAGGCCTGTTGTCGACCTCGGGACGCGGCCGTACGTAGAGCTCAGCAGACGACCCGGGGAACCAGACCTACTGCCCGCTGAAACACAACAAGCAATACAGGTTCATTTTTATTTTAAATTTAAATGTAAGGACATTTGAGGTCGTCTTGTAGTAAACATCTTGTATATCTATATATATATTTTTTACATCTTATTTTTATATTCTACAAACATGTCTGCACTGAGGAGGAGCTGCTTTTAAATCGCATTGTACATGTGTATAGAGACAATAAAAGGCATCCTGATTCTTATTTTAAACCAGACATTTAGATGATTATATAATATTACAGCATAAATATACTCACGCTGAGACTGTGAGACGACTTTCCCTCGGCTTCTCCCCCGGCTGTCGCTCACAGACGGCCCGGTTCCTGAACTCGTTTTGCGGGTTCGGACTCGACCTGAAACACAGAAAGGACCAGAGGGAGACAAAAAATTTGAAAATTATTTACTACTTTGTTTGTTTTAAAAGGTGCTCCGAGGAACTTTCAGTTTGTGTTAATTCTTGCGCCCCCTTTGGACAAAAGCGGTAGTGTTTTTACTCCGCCAGCTGTTGTTCCTGGGTGATCGTACCCATGACAAAGGCATTAAGAAAAACTATATATGAAAATAGCATTCTTTGCACCGATGGTCTCGTTTGCCGATACATTTATACAATTTATGATCAGAGAATTTTTTTTGACTGTTTCAGAAATATTTAAAAGTTCCTCATAGCACCTTTAAATTAGAAAACTATGTATAATGTATCTATTTATAGATTCCTTCCACATCTAAGCTCCTTGGTGTATTTGTTAGACATGTTCTGTGTTTACAACAACCTGCTCATAACCAATTGCCCCTAGTGGGAGTAATAAAGTTGTTTGAACTGAATTGAATATATTCATAAAAAACTAAAGTAGAGTGTGACAGACATCTTTCATAACACTGTATTAGCTGGATACTGCATGTGCATTATTTTAACACATAGCCTTAGTTGTGAACCTATTGAACTATATTTAATACATTTCAAAGAAAGATGATTGGCCCTGTTATAATTGTCATGGCTTCATCCTTTACCTTCTACTTATTGCACATCGAAAGTAAACTTGTAGACGGACAGAGTGGGTATATTTGTGACGTGCAGACTTTTACTGACTGGTATGTAACCACAGGACACACAGAGAAACACTGAGTAACAATGACCATATAAGTGCAGGTTTAAATGTGCTGCAAAATCCAGTGTTAATCCACAGACTAGGCTCTGTAAACTGGTATGTTTACAAAGCGGGCTCAACGTAGCTATCAACGTGCCAGTTTACAGAGCCTAGGCTGCGTATTAACACCAGATTTCTTTTTCAGCACACACAGTACAGACAGGTAGCGGATCATGAGCAGATATTCACTGATTTTGACAACAAGTGTTCTCCAGAATCACTGACATCTTTAAGTATGCTGCAAAGTCAGCCGACATTATGACAATATAGTGACAGTTTTTAGGCAGAACCGTTCGTTCACTTGTAAGTTGACTTGGGAGTGCACCATGCGTAGACAGTCCATGCACAGACAGATCTCTTCACAAATTACAAACCGATGATAAAACACACACAGCAAGGACGCTAGAATACACCATATATACAGTCTACCGTCCACACACACGCACACACACACACACACACACGCACACACGCAGCTTACCGTCTGCTTTAACAGACAAGGCGCCATCTGACGAGCCCGGGAAAAATACAACAAGGGTCAAGGGTCAAGAGGGTTAAGCTTAGGTTAGGCTTTGGCATAGGAGTGAGTGGGTTACAGAAAATTGAAAACAGATTCTTAGTGTTTTATTTGATTTTATAACGTATTTTATGACTTATCCATGAATGGCCTGGTGTTTGGAGATGAAAGATTCCAAATATTTGAGTAATTGCATTATGTGTCTGATTATAGAATGAAAACTTGACTTTAAACTTCTGAACTCAGTCATAAGACGTGCTGAATATTTCCAAGAATTTCATAAACCGCATGTAGCACTTATTAGAGTGTTTTAAATTGATTCAGAGCACACTCACAGTTGGCCCGTTTGATCCGTGCCGTGCTAACAACCCCCATCACTCCCACCCTCCTAGTTTTTGATAAATAAAGACATTGAAATCATATCAAATAAAAGCATTATATTAATGTTTCACACACGTGGATAAAAAGCTTCAATCATATATAGATTAAAACGGCTCCTGTGAAAAAAACTAGTTAGTGTTACGGTTATATTTATGGTTATAGCTAGGGTTACAGTAAGGGTTACAGTAAGGGTTATAGTAAGGGTTACAGTAAGGGTTACAGTAAGGGTTATAATAAGGGTTACAGTAAGGGTTACAGTAAGGTTTACAGTAAGAGTTACAGTAAGGGTTACAGTAAGGGTTATAGTAAGGGTTACAGTAAGGGTTATAGTAAGGGTTATAGTAAGGGTTACAGTAAGGTTTACCCAGAGAGGCGTATAGTGTTAGTAGTAGGGGGTTTAGGGTTAGAAGTGTACTCTTACCCAGTGAAGCGTATAGTGTTAGGGTTACAGTAAGGGTTACAGTAAGGGTTATAGTAAGGGTTACAGTAAGGGTTACAGTAAGGGTTACAGTAAGGGTTATAGTAAGGTTTACCCAGTGAGGCGTATAGTGTTAGTAGTAGGGGTTTTAGGGTTAGAAGTGTACTCTTACCCAGTGAAGCGTAGGAGCCCGGGGGCAGAGCGGAGGCCGAGCTGAACGGTCCAGAGGGCGTCGCCGGCATCCTGGTTCGGGCTGTTGCCGTGGCAGCAGCGTTTACATCCACGTCGCTACGGGAACGCTGCAGCGAGACCGGAGACGAGGCGGCAGCCGGCGATCTGGTGTGGGACGTTTTGGCTGCAAGGAAACAGGACGGTTTCATACACAATACTGCAGAAACGTAAAGCCTTAAACAAGGGTTCCCACACATTTTTACTAATACTGGGCAATTTTTAATAGCCTATGTAAAAAAAAGAAAGAAAAAAAGATTAAATCGATAATTGAACGTTCATTTTTACTGATGATCAATCAAGGAACTTTCCTTAAATGCCCATCCGAACCAATAATACATTTTCAAAACTATTTTTAGACATTTTATCCAATTTCCAAAACAGCCAAAAAAGTTGGAAAACTTTTTGTTGTTGTCTGAAACGCGTCATAATTTAATATAAAAAACAAGATTTTATTTACTTTAATTTTTTTCAAACTTGAACCTTAATCATCTCATCTCTACCTGTAGATTTCTCTTTATAAACAAAGCACCATTGTCAGTCTGAAATGCTCGTTAAGACAAGGATTTAATTTCACGCAATCCCTCACAATATTTATTTCATAGCTGTAGCATATTGAATGTGTGAATGTCCTTACATCTTGTTGTGCTGCTTGCAAAGGTGTTTTTCACAGACAGCGGGCGACTGTGGAGACAAAGCACAAGAAAACAAAATATATAAATCGAATTAAACGACACCAAGACACCAGTTTTTATACGCTGCCATACTGACAAATACAGAGAGTTTTGTGGAGCTGATAGGCTTGATCAACTTTGTGTCAACTCATTTGCCGATGGCTTGAGTGTAACCGACCGGACATTCATTTATATATGAAAAAGCGAACTGTGTCAAGTGCTTCAATCGCAGGAATAAAACCTTTGTATATATTTCCTAGTTAATCAATAATCGATCGTATTGTTGTTAGTGTATAGTGTGTATGTGTCTTTGTTTTATTGTAAAAAAAAAAGCTTGGGGCGCTTGTGGTGTAGTGGTTAGATAAGATAAAATCTTTAAACGTATGTGAGTCTCACTTGAGGCTTTCCTGCGAGGAGGAGGAGGAGCGGTCGGATGCGGGCTGTGACACGTGCGCCTGTAAAGCTTTCTGATAGGACGACTCCAGACCCTGGAACAGAAGCTCCGCCTCCCTTCTGAAGTGACCATGGAAACCCCAGTAACATCTGCAATGAACAAAACAATGAACGTTACCTTAAACATTTCTCTGTTTTGAAGCAACTACCAACCATTAAGTAAAGGAATTAGATAGATAGATAGATAGATAGATAGATAGATAGATAGATAGATAGATAGATAGATAGATAGATAGATAGATAGATAGACAGACAGACAGACAGACAGACAGACAGACAGACAGACAGACAGACAGACAGACAGACAGACAGACAGACAGACAGACAGACAGACAGACAGACAGACAGACAGACAGACAGACAGACAGACAGACAGACAGACAGACAGACAGACAGACAGATAGATAGATAGATAGATAGATAGATAGATAGATAGATAGATAGATAGATAGATAGATAGATAGATAGATAGATAGATAGATAGACAGACAGACAGACAGACAGATAGATAGATAGATAGATAGATAGATAGATAGATAGATAGATGGATAGATAGATAGATAGATAGATAGATAGATAGATAGATAGATAGATAGATAGACAGACAGACAGATAGATAGATGGATAGATAGATGTTTATATTTCATCTTTAAGTTTTAAATAAATACAATTCTTACATTCTATAAACTCGAAATGTAGCTACAAAAAAACGTCAAATTGATGACATCACAAGTCATTTTAAAGTTTTTTTAGTTAACACCCAGCCTTCCATAATGTCCTGGACCAATAGTACAATAGATGAGACTTACTTTCTGGCGACAGAGCGAGCCTCTGCGTCTGCATCATGGATCCCTTTCTTTAAAGTTTCCATTAAAACTGTTCCATGTCTACGAGGGAAACAAAGATGTCAGATTAAGAAAAACACACTGAAATTAGCCATTGCTTTTGCCGGGTTCATTTCAAATGGTTCAGACATCTGAGGAGTAGAGAAAATAAATCAATGTTTTGGACGAGCACACGTCGATCTGTTTCAACTGGATGTTTAAAATAGGACGAATGTTACTGGAGAAAAAAATAATGAGCTCATATTATGAATGGATTATTACATTATTTATAAGGTAAGGGTATCAAACCTATACCAATTTATAAGGGATGGGTATTAAAGCTGGGGTATATGAGTTCTGATTGGTCAAAGTTAACATGAGCTGACACTTTGACCAATTAGAGCGAGGCTCCGATTCTCTGTTCTTATTGGCTGTTGGGACTGTCCATTCACTTTGGCACGACTTTGTTGGTGTAGACTGTAGAGCGTGTCAGGGAGGGACCATAGGATTAATTTAGATGTTTTTAAATCTGATGCCGACACTCAATTTGTGTCGAATACCAAAATAATACTTTAGTTTGACAAATATGAACAATTTAAAACTTTAACATCAAGTAAAATAGGTTTTTATACCTAAAAAAATCTATCTAGACATAAAGGTATTAGCGTTCGATACCCATAATATTTGACCCTAAATTATTTGACGAACTTGATCCTGCAATTTTTTTTCTTTATATTTACGTTTTTAGAATAAAATTGAGTCTGATTGTATCTGGTTTTGGATCACATTCCCACTCTCACTCTCTCTCACACACACACACACACACACACACACACACACACACACACACACCATCGATGGGAACCAGAGCGCTCCCCTGGTATCGGGGCTTCAGCTCGAGTTTCATTCGGGCAGAAACACAAAGAGGGTTTTTGGGAGGCTGCCTCCTGTCGCCAAGGAGACAGCTGAGACAGACAGATTGACCCTTGTCAGGTGTCACGTTTCCTTAAAGGTGCAGTACGCAGTTTCAGAGGAGGGGGATTTGTTTACATTCACAGAGCCTGCAGTTAGTTTACAAAACATATTTCCGCTAAAGGGAATTCTTAGTAATGATTAATTCTATCATCATAAATCAAAAATAATTTGAGGCACCTGGAACCAAACGTAAGACTAGAATATGTTTGCAAACCAAACTGTGGGCCCTGCTGCTGTAAACAACAACAGTGAAACAGTAACTTTTAAAATAGCTTTCTAACTTCACACAGTGTTCCAGGGATCACATTTAAAGGTTCAATCTTCTCACCTTTCCAGAGAGCTCGACTGCCATTCCTGCAGCATCAGGTCCAAGAACTCAAAGGAACGTCTGCACAAGAAGAAAGAAATTAAAAGAAATTCATGAATTAAAATTCTTAAATAAAATTAAACCGCATCAGTAAAATCAAAAAGTGTATTAAAACTAAAATTAAAATAACAGAAATCAATAAAACAAAAATTAAAATAACAAAATAGTTTTAATTAAACTTAATAAAAACAAAAACATGGAGATAGATAAATAAAACAATTAAAAAAGGTTAAGAAAAAAAAAATACATAACTGAAAGAAAATAATTAAATACATATCTATAATACATAAGATAAAGTATAATATACACAGGAATACATTAATAAACATGAAAAATAAACACAGAAATATGATAATAAATGATCAGTGCTTTTTACCTTCGGACGGCCACAGATTTGGCCATACAGTTGCTGGTGATGATGGGGATGAGACGGGGAAAGTGTGTGTGCTGCAAAAGACAACACACTGCTTTAAAACCAAGGTTTTATTATTAACCAAAAATGTCCATGAATGTATTTTCCCCTGCAGCCCTGTAGCGTACTTTGAGTATGAGGCGTATTGCGGCCATGCCAGACGTGGCCATGACTTTGGCACTGTTAGGAACCAGGGTGAGCAGGATGGGCATCACGGCCTCCGCAGCGTGATCGAACCGAGAGCCCATCACCGAGGACAGTTGTCTGCACACAGGGGAGAAGACAACACATATACATTATACTACTAAATAAAGTGTCTGTCTGTCTGTCTGTCTGTCTGTCTGTCTGTCTGTCTGTCTGTCTGTCTGTCTGTCTGTCTGTCTGTCTGTCTGTCTATCTACTCTCGACTGGGCTCTAAATCATCAGTCATGATTGTAACTGTAAAGCACTCTGAGCTGCATTCTATGTATGAAGGGTGCTATACAAATAAAGATTATTATTATCATTATGATTCTGGAGAACGCTTGTTGTCAAAATATATTTTTATTTTATTTTATTTTTGATATTTGTTCTGTATTTTTCACCAATATTTGACATTTGTAGACAACAGAGTTGAAATGGGGGTCTTCACAGCAGACCCGGGTTAGAATCCTGGGTCGTTCTCTGCATGTCATTCCCCTCTCTACCCTATTTCATCTCTGTCTCTACACACTGTCTAATAAAGCAGAAAATGCCCAAAAATAATCTCAAAACATTTAATCACATACTCTTTCTTTTTACTACACTACATACTAAAGTACAGAAGAGTTTTAGAGCAACAGGATAGAGAAAAATCGGATAAGGATTTTTTTTTTCTTTCATTATGTCGAGAAATGTCAAGAATAAAGATGAATACTCCAAAATGCTATTGGAGTTAGTGGGGCATTTATGTATTTTCCGTATACTACAATTGAGGTGCATGTATTGGGACATCCTAAATCTTTTTCTGGCGTACTATATAGTAGGGAAGTATGGTGGATTGGAACGCAGGGAGAGTGTTCTCACCCCAGCGTGATGCAGGCCTCCCTCACCACCTGTGAGCGCAGGTCTTTGGCCGACAGTTTGAACGCTGCCTCCATGAGACGCAGCTGCTGAGGGAAACAGTCAAACTCCACCGCGCCGGAGAGGACCAGAGAACGCATCTTCCTCAGCTGAAACACAGACATGAAAATCAACACAGTAATGTCTATTGGAGAAAATGATTGCAACAAAATAATGACAGTAAACAGTCAGACAAATCCCCCTCTAACTAAAATAAATAAGTCATAATTAAAGGTGCTCCGAGGAACTTTCAGTTTGTGTTCATTCGTGCACCCCCTATGGACAAAAGCGGTAGTGTTTTTACTACGCCAGCTGTTGTTCCTGGGCGAGCGTATACCCATGACAAAGGCATTAAGAAAAACTATATAAAAATAGCATTCTTTGCACTGATGTTCTTATTTGCTGTTACATGTCATTTATGATCATCAGAGGAAAAATTCTGTTTCAGAAATATTTGAAAGTTCCTCGTAGCACCTTTAAGGTGAATAGCACAATCATATGATGAAGATAATTAGGGTGATTCATATTGCAGGTGTCCCGGGCCCTTACCGCTGCCACTCGGAGCTCCCAGTCCTTCTTATCGTCAGATAAAACGTCTCTGATCTTCGTCATGGCCTCTTCCACCTCTCTGTTGGAGTAAAGCTGGAGGAGACAAGGACATTCACATTCAAATTCAAAAAACTTTATTGACTTTCACATAATGACAGAAATGTGCCTTCAGCTTGAGGCCCACAACATAAATACAACATTAGACTCAAATAAAATCCCACGAATATAACGGTTAAAGGTGAAGTCAGTGATTCTGGAGAATGCTCTTGTTGTTGTTGTGAATATCTCCTCATGCTCCGCTATCTGTCTGTACTGTGTGTGCTAAAAAAAATCCAGTTTGTATACACAGTTTACAGAGCCTAGGCTGTTTATTAAAACTGAATTTTTTTAACCAAAATGTTTATTCTCCTCAAACATATGCCTATAAACAGAAAAAACAAGAGACACTGAACATTTGGAGTGGTCTCTTATTTTTTTCCAGAGCTGAAAATGTAAATTTATAAAACCTTGTACCTGCACGGTGGGAACGTCCTCAAAGGCCTGGATGAAATCCTCTTCATCCACAGCTCCAGCAGCAGACCCATCTCTCCCTGAAAGGACATTTATACAACAAATAAAAGTTATTTCTATTATTTCATGATATATCCTTACTTCATACTCACACTGGTAAAGCCCTAAATCAACCATTAAATGATCCATGTATAGATAGCTACACACAGGGTCAGAGTATCTTTCAACTTTCCAATCACAAAGTTTTAATAAAAATCAAACAATAAGTGTTTAAATTACAAAAAAGAATTGTATAACTGATCAATCTGTGTTTTTGTATTTAGAGGAGTAATTACTATAAACAGTCGGACAAATCCTCCTTAAACTAATGCAATGAGAACATAATCAATCATATGAAGATTGATGATGATTAAGATCATTATTTTTCAAATTATTTTCTTTTTTAATAGTTTTAATTTCATTCTTTAGGTCAAGGTTCAAGGTTCAACTCTATGGGGAGATTGGTCTTGGGCCCAGTGCATCATTGCTTTCATAACGTACACAGAGAGCACAACGGAACAAAAACAAACAGACAAACCAACATTTTAGCATTGACAACCTCAAGCTGGATACACTTAAATTGCACTTTGCTGTATTGCATAGAAATCTACAGTATGGGGATGAAGTGCATGTGTTAATATATTGTATTGCACATTGCCCTTTTGCACTACAATTTATGGATAAAGTAGATAGATTGTATAGCGATTATAAGGAATACAAGAAGCTAATATAATAAATATTATTTTTTGAGCTGTGGAAAAGGGGTAGGATTAAATAAGTGCATACTTCTTCCAACTCCTTTTCAGGCATATCAATATATGTACATTTTTATGAAATTATTTAAACATAATTTTTGTTTATTGTATTTTCATGCTTTTTATTTTGTTTTGTATTTTTGATATGTCTGAAATAAATTTTATCGATCAATCAAGTGCTATGTGCTAAAGTGCTAACCTATTCAGTAGCATTATCTGTGTATGTGAGTGAATGTAGTGTGGTGGTTCTGACCTGCAGACTTGGAGCTGTTTGCGGTGCTGTTGCCATGACGTCTGAAGGAGCCCATGCTCACGGCCTTCCTCCCCGACTGAGACGCTCCTTTGGACGACACCGACTCATCTTCATCAAAGGTTTTGTCTGGAAGAGAAAAACAAGCAGGTTTTTTTAACTCCATTTTTGTAGTTTTTAATGCAAGTTATGAAGTTTTTATTCTGGAGAATGCTTGTTGTTGTCAAAATCACTTTTTGTCAAAATCAGTGAATATCTCCTCATGATCACTACCTTCCGTACTTTATGTGAGCTGAAAAAAAAAGCTGGTGGTAATAGTATACACAGCCTAGGCCTTGTAAACGGGTATGTAAACAAAGGATATGTCAACAGAGGGGGCTCACAGTAGATAGCAACATTCCCGTTTTCAGAGCTTTGGCTGTGTATTGACACAGGATTTTTTTCTTCAGTGCACACACAGTACAGGTACTGATTTTGACAACAAGTGTTCTCTAGAATCACTGACTGCACCTTTAAATTTTTTTATTAATTCCCACTGGCGTAAACATCTTAAATAAAAGGTAATGAGCCACTCTACACACACACATTGTAATCTTTTTAAATATATTTTTTTAGATATTTTGATTCTGTTTTTAGGAACACAGTTAGCATATTTATTGAGCCACATCTAAAATGATTTTCTGTCACGATAAACAATACAGTTTTCTAAATCTGTAATGGAAGAGCAAGTCGACATTTCTTAAGCATTTTTTAACTTTTAGCTGACACACAACCAGAGGGCATAACTCAGATTCCTACATGGGGAGCACAACGAGCTAACCATGGCACAATGCCCCGAACATTAACTCAACAATTAGTCCTCTGTTCCTGGACAACAAAGCGCTCACTGTGCCTTAGCCAAAGCAGAAATCATGATTCTCTCAGTTTAAAATTAAGTTTTGACTCCAAATAACGATTCTGACATTGAAAAGTAAATTAAGATAAAATAAGATGTTTCTAGGTTTTGCTTTATGCTGTAATAATTTAGTCGGATGCCAGAACATTACAGTTACAGAGTGAAAACACAGACGAGTCGAAGGTTCGGAGTATTTGCTGCTGTTATCTATGTCATCAATTTGGGGTTTTAGTCAAATAAAATAAAACGCATTTAGAGGTCACACACACACACACACACACACACACACACACACACACACACACACACACACACACACACACACACACACACACACACACACACACACACACACACACACACACACACACACACACACACACACACACACACACACACACACACACACACACATATATTATTCATACATCTGACATTTTACAGACTAAGCAATAAGCATTTTAAAAAATGTTAAATGATTGACCGACAGTCACAAAGAGCCTTTCAAACATGTAGTTTGAAAAGAAAAGGCTTCAGTAAATGTTTGTATTTGTGCAAATTCTGCTTGAGTTAGAAGTTACAGCTGAAAATTAAGTGTATTATCTTAAAGGTGTAGTCAGTGATTCTGGAGAACGCTTGTTGTCAAAATCACTATTTGTCAAAATCAGTGAATTTCTCCTCATGATCCGCTACACAGCTTAGGCTCCGTAAACGGGCATGTTAGCTAGCTACAGTGGCCAATTGTTTACATACCATATCTTGTAGTGGCTTTAAATGTACATTCATGAAAACTTTTGTGTGTTTTTCTACTGCTAAAAGAGACACAAGCCGGTGGGATATAATGTCTCCTGTGGCAGAGACATGTGAGCAGCAATCAATCCTCCTTCATTATTCAAACACACACACACACACACAAAAACACGCACAGAAATGCATGCGTGCACGCACACACACACACACACACACACACACACTGACACACGCACACACAATAAATACATGCACAGAGACAGAGACACACACACACACACACACACACACTGGCTCTCAGCCAACACATCCATCATGTACTGTCCTGGTGCAGTTTTTCTCTCCCTGCAGGATCGAAGCCAAAGCTTCATCTCAACATCAACAGAAGGAAATCCCTTTAACACTCTGAGCACTAAGCTGCTGTTTTGGATCATTTGTGTTTCGTCTGGATTAATGATGTAATAAAGATTGTATAACATCAACCCTGTAATGCACAGTCAAGCTATGGACCATAGTTTTACCTCAGGACAATCTGGGCTATAAGAATATTGGTGCTGAAGTGATGTCAAAATAGTGATGGGGCCAGAAAATGCTAAATAAAAAGCAAAGATGAATCCAGCCTTTAGCATCAAAGCAAACGACAATAAACAAACAATAAACGATTATGGATAAAATATGGACGAAAAGTTTATCAATAGTGTATCTAAGAGTATGGATTAATTGCACTAAGTCCCTGAAAACATGCACAAGTTCCAGGCTTAAATGAGTGTTTTTACTACGCCAGCCGTTGTTCCTGAGTGAGCGTACCCATGACAAAGACAATAAGAAAAACTATATAAATACAGCATTCTTTGCACTGATGGTTTTGTTTGCTGTTACATGTAATTTATGATCATCAGAGGAAAAATTAGACTGTTTCAGAAATATTTAAAAGTTCCTCATGGCACCTTTAATTTACCAGAACTACACAGAACAGTTTAATCTGAATATTAATAAGCAAAGACACAGTGTGAAGCATTTCAGTTGAAGGGTGACCTTGGTAGACCCAGTTTTTCACACCACCTCTGACAGACCCCCAACCTGAGCCACCAGGCGGGCACACACACACACACACGCAGGTCCTGAGTGCTACGAGAAAACACACACACACACACACACACTTTCTTTCTCGAGGTAAACCAGTAGAAGAGCCAGAAGAATTCCCCTTTGATTTACAGCTGCTGCCGTCGTCACAAACACAAACACAGACAGACAGACAGACAGACAGACAGACAGACAGACAGACAGGCAGACAGACAGACAGACAGACAGACAGACAGACAGGCAGACAGACAGACAGACAGACAGACAGACAGACAGACAGACAGAACATACACAATATTTCGCGCTGTAAACCATTAGAAATAGCAGGAGCTTACAGGAGCAGATCCGCCTGCAGACCAGTTTCCTCAGCATGCCTCCCCCCTCCCCTACCAACCTCCATACGATCTCTACCTCCGTTTATAATCCGCTGCTCGTCTGTAAACTGCTATGGTACACACACACGGGACGGACCAATGGGAGGGGTCGATCAGGGGACAACCCCCCCCCGACACACACACACACAGCTACAACGTCATCATGACTCAGGGGAGAGACACCGTCTCCTTTAAAGGTGGAGTCAGTGATTGTGGAGAACGCTTGTTGTCTAAATCACTTTTTGTCAAAATCAGTGAATATCTCCTCATGATCCACTACCTGTCTGTACTGTGTGCTGAAATAAAATAAAGTGTTAAAACACAGCCTAGGCTAAGGGGGCGCCCTTAGCTCAGTTGGTAGGGCGTCCCCCCCATGGGCCTCGGCCAGCAGCAGACCCGGGTTCGATTCCAGCCCGCGGTCGTTCTCTGCATGTCACTCCCTTCTCTGCCCCATTTCAACTCTGTCTCTACACTATCAATAAAGATAACGGAAACGGTTTATTTATTTTTTCATGTATTCAATTAGACAGAAAATGACAATAAAGAAGCTTGAAGCCTGTAATTGGTCACAAGCTTCCCTCCTGGCAGGTTGTCTGACAGCTGATCGCTCTGATTCAAATCCACAAAATGAGCCTCAAAGTCGGGTAGAAAGCACCGGAGCGTGGGAGAGGAACCAGCCTTCCACACTGCTCACTTTGAATCCATCAGCTGGTTTTCACTCACAGAAAGTTAAACCCAGCGTATTATTGTTTTCACTGTCTGCAGGCAAAAGTACAGTTTTTTTTTCAAGCACTGGTAAATTTTTTGAATTGTATTCCCTAAAGGAGACAATAAAGTATATCATAACGTAATACAGAATTATCTTCTGTGTTTTTGTTGTTTAAAGTGTTGTTGTTGCCGTCATATTAGTGATTGTAAAAATGTACTGAAAGGTCAAACATGTACTTGGACATTTTTTTTTCAAGCACTGGTTATATTGGAGAATTTTGTTTTATTTATATTCCATAACATGTCTTCTTTCATGCTAGTATGAATCAAAGGTCCAAAATGTACATTCAGGTGTTTATTTGACTCAATCTTGTCTATTTGCGTCTGTATATTTTTCCTATACAACCATCTTTAACGGACATTATCTAAACTTTAGGTTTTTTTAATACTGTGAACCACTTCTGATGTACATCCAGGTTTTTTCTTAGCAGTAGAATCAACAACTGAAACATTTCTTGGGCTCTTCTTGGGATTTTTCTGAGCTCCTGCACCAGTGTCAGGAGGGGCGACACCAGTTTGTAAACGCTGCCATACTGAGAAATACAGAGAGAGTTTTGTGGAGCTGATAGGCTAAATCACCTTTGTGTCAACTCGTTTGGCGATGGCCTGAAAGTAACAGAAATTGATTTTACATGAAAAAAGTTATGCACTATAGCTTTAATTTCTTATTTTTTTCCTCACACGTTTGGAATAAACAACTCAATCTAATCTAACCTAAACTATATGTTTGTTTTTTATATTGCTAGGGTCAACCATTCAATCAGCGACCGACCCATCTCTCTCTCTGCACTGTGTTCATTAATTCAGGAGCATTTCAAACTGTGCAGCTCAAGTCCCTGCTGTGCAGTGAAACCTCATTACCTCGCTATGTGACGCACACAGACGGCTACATGGGTTTAGAGGCACAAAACTTTCCCAATACTCAGCGCTACATCTGTATTCTAAACCCTAAAACTGTGTCAAGAATAGTGCCAAATAATAATCATTAAAAGGTAAATAGACCACTAGGCTTTATTTTAACTATAAGACCCACCAGTCATGACGGTTATCATTCTAGAAAAACAAGAAACACGGACCAGAACACAGGTGGAACAAAAGTGAAAGTTTTCCTCAAATTCTAACGAGCGTATAAAGTATTTAAGACGCAATAGATCATGTAACACAGGAGCCGAACATGAGGATCATACGCACCAAAGAGTTCCACTTACGTGTGGCATTCAGGCTCCTAATTATGGCAACAGTGCAATTGTAAAATCATATTACTAATAATAATAGTATGTTTTACATTACATTACATTTTATTTAGCTGACTTTTTTAACGACTTCCAATAAGTGCATTCAACCTGGTATAAAGAAGGTATAAACTCAGAATCACGTCAGTACTATAGCTTGAAACAAACTAAACTACAAAGTGCCACAAGTAAGTGCTACATGTAGGTGTAACAAGTGCTTTTTTTTCCTATTTTTTTTGCGTTTGTAAGTATCATCTTCCTAGTCAAAGTGCAGTCTGAAGAGATGTGTTTTAAATCCTGCGCTTTTCAAGGTACTCAAAGACACTTAACAATCAAATCAGTAGAAAGGCAAATAACATTAAAACAGGTGTAGCAATAAAGCCAACACACAATAAACAAAAGCTAAAAAAAGTATATTAAAAGTAAGTGAATAGCTTAAAAACAGCTTAATAATGATCTCACATTAAACCTAGAGGTATTTCTAACCGGTCTATTACTTTGACAACAAGCTTTCTTTCTGCATTAGTTAGAGTTACCTTACTGTGTGAGACGATACCAGCCGTGCCTTGTTCTACTGCCTGTCCGCCTGCCTGCCTGCCTTCTCCCTTTCCCCTCAAAAGAGTCATGTGACACAACAGCTGACATTCCTAAAAAATAAGAGCGCAGGGCATGCCCGAGGATAGACCATGACCCTGCCTATTCCAAATTGCATGTTTTCTATTCCACATACAGTACAAGGGAAAGAAATGTGTCTGAAATTGACCTTGAAATTCATTTAACAGTGGATTTTAATGCCCCAACGAAATAGAGAATTATTTTGGCGGGATATTAACTGTATAGGCATTTACAAAGCGAGTATCGAAAATGGACAGCTAGGCATCCGTAGTATTTTCACACACACACACACACACACACACACACACACACACACACACACACACACACACACACACACACACACACACACACACACACACACACACACACACACACACACACACACACACACACACACACACACACACAGAAGTCAACTCAACTTGGTAAATCATTTTTCTTGGGCATAGAATCAGTGAATGAATACTTATCCTCGATTGCATCCTTTTAAATTGTATGTAAGTGCAGAGATTGCATTCAATTTCTTTCAAAGTGGTGTTAAAAAGGTCTTAAAAAGCCTTAAATAGTCTAGAGAAGAATCTCAATTTTGACCAGTGCTTGAAAAAAACAATGTTTTATTGCCTGCAGTGTCGTTTCAAATAAAGGACAGATTATTTGATGGGTACATGCAGTTTGTGAAGGGGTGTCACATGTTGTAGTCTGTGGGCGACACTCAACAACAAACTAACAAACTAACAGACAGACAAACAACGCTGCTGTTACAACCAGAAACATTATGGGATGGTGACGAGCAAACACACAAGCACACACGCACGCACACACACACACACGCGCACACACACACAAACAGACCCAGACACAGACACATCCACATCCACACACCCACACAATTCTCTTAAAAATGAAATCTTACCTGACACAGGTGATAGGATCATGTTCCCGGATCTTTGGACTTCGTCAAATTTACTGAAGATGACGTTTAGACTGTGTAGAGAGAAGAGGGCATCAATATCTATAAACAACATTTTCTATTTTGCATAAATTAATGTCTGTTACATTCAAGTCATCGCTAAACAAGTTGACACAAAGTTGATTAAGCCTATCAGCTCCACAAAACTCTCTCTGTATTTCTCAGTATGGCAGCATTTACAAACTGATGTCGCAGCATGATCCCTCTTTAATCCACAATAAGTGTGTTCGTATCATAATGGCTAAAAATGGGTGTAACAGAGGAAGAGACGCCTTAAAAAACTGAATAAATAGTTGAAAATGTTGAAAATTCCCTGCAGCCCTGACACAGACCCTGTGTTCCAAATCACATACTCTTTCTTTTTTCTATTCTACAAACTACAGCTGATCATAAAAAGTACGTAGTTAGGATGCAGTATGCTACAATTGGGACATACTTTTACTTATTTATTTTATCATAACATTGCGCCTTGATCTTGCTTCTTGCTTTTATATCCGTTGCATCCCCCAGTTGTTTACATACGGAGGCTCCGTCGATGTGACGTCACTTCAGGTGCACACTGGATTGTGGGTCAGAATCGCCCAAATAGCATACTGATTTCAACACTAAAAATCTCGGCTGGATCTACTAAACATCCGGGGATTTTTAAGCATGGTAAATCTGACCAAAAATAATTGGGACAAACTAAATATTTTTTCTACCATACTAAATAGCAGAGAGTATGGGGATTGGAACGCATCCTAAGTTTATTTCGTCATGCGTTTTTCCAGCAGCTCTTGAACGCACCGTGACTGCGGCAGACCCTTCTTCCCCAGGTCCATCCTCACACGCTCTCCAACATGGCGGTAAATCTCCACCAGGCAGTTCATGGCTCCGTCACGAACCTAGAGGGTCCACGATGAAAAATGATATTCAACAGTCATTTAGGTATGTTATCTCTGTGAAAACATTCGCTGTTATTGGGATACTTGTAGATTAAATTACACTTTCTGTCAAAGATTCTGGAGAACGCTTGTTGTCAAAATCACTTTTTTTGTCAAAATCAGTGAATATCTCCTCATGATCCGCTACCTGTCCATACTGTGTGTGTGCTGAAACAAGTTCCGGTGTACACATAAATACACATCCTAGGCTCTGTAAACTGGTATGTAAACAAAGGCGGCCCATCGTAGCTAGAAAAATGGCTAATTCTATTTTCCTCTGACAGACAAAAGGAACAATGTGATAAATTTGGAGACAATGTGTTTGTAAAGCTCTAGAAGACATGTACGAGTTTGTGTTTTTCTGTGTTTTGTCGTCAGGAAGGGAAGTTCATGGGCACGGTTTCCTTCCACTGATGATGGACGTCAGCAGCCAATCAGGAGAAAATAAACTCACAGGCAATTTCAGTATTTTATGACCAACAACTGCTTAAAGGTGCAGTGTGTAGAATGTATTGGCATTTCTCAGAACAGACTTGGTTGAAATGGAATATAATATCCATAAGAATGCTTTAATTAGTGGCACAAAAATGTCAACACAGAGATCTTTGGTGGTGTGTTCTGTAAAGTTAGACAGACAGACAGACAGACAGACAGACAGACAGACAGACAGACAGACACACACAGTCTATGGTTGTACCTGGCTTGTGGGATCTCCCAGGAGGTTACAGATGTGAGGAACGATCTTACTGAGCGTCAGACTCTGAGATCCAAACCTGGAGAAACAAACACAACATCAACATGAACTTTTGGGCGTGAAAGCACATTTATTGAGGGGGAGGGGGAGGGGTTGTTGGTGGTTAGAACATATTAAGGTGTTTTTTTTTATTGTGTGTAATGTAGAAATCCTGTTTAAAGGTGCACTATGCCGTTTCAGAGGAGGGGGATTTGTTTACATTCACGGAGCCTGCAGTAAGTTTACAAAAAAAAATTTCCTCTACATGTAGTTCTTAATATTGAATAATTCTACCATCATAAATCAATACAGAATTATTTTGAGGAACCTGGAACCAAATGTGGGACTAGAATATGTTTGTAAACCAAACTGTGGGCCCTGCTGCTGTAAACAACAACCGTTAACAATAACTTTTCAGGAAGCTTTCTAACTTCAAACAGTGTTCCAGGGATCACATTTTACTATGAGGAAAGTTTGTTTATTAAGTTATGAGAATATACCTAAGAAAATGTTCACTTCTCTGACACACCCAAAGTTACACACTGCACCTTTAACATGACATTTCACTCACACATTCAGGGTTGAGATGAGACAGAGGCAAAGTCCTTCTCTGGTCCTGTTGTTCTTGTGCTTGAAGCCGCCCATCATCCGCTCCCACACGTACTGAAAAACAACAAAACTTTTATTTAATACGTTAAAAAAAGATATTTTCGGTACCAAACAAACTCACAAATATAAACTAGATGTGAGCGATATTGACAACAAATAATATCTCAATATTTTGGGGGAATTTGTCGATAACTACAAGTGATGATATTTTGCATCCCTGAGAAATAAATATTTTAAATACCCTAAAAAATTGTAAAAGCCTTGTATTTCTAGTTAGTTAAATAAGCAAAACTCTAAAGTAAATCTCTCTATCTCTCTCTGTCTATGTCTCTCCCTCTCTCTCTCTCTCTGTCTATGTCTCTCCCTCTCTCTCTCTGTCTCTCTCTCTCACACTGCTGTAAAAAAATCACCGATCGTCCCTTTATAGAAATGTTTTAATTTTTTCCCCCCACAATGACTGACATACTTGCAGTTGTCATTTCACACATTCTTAAATCAACCATCAGATATGTTATAATAGAAAGTATACTGCACCCTCCCACTCTAACCATGTTGAAAGTCAAACTTAAAGTGTTTTATTGTCAGTTCTGATATGTGCAAGACATACATCAGATCGAAATAGCGTTTATCACTGGCCCACGGTGCAATAGGAACGATAAAGAAATAGTAGTAGCCTATAAGATAAACATAACCTAAACAATATTTACATTATATCAATTCTAAATACTGCTTATACTAAGTAGTGCAATGGATTGTTTTGTACAATATAAAACAGTGTATAAACTAGAATAGAAAGTAAAACGTAGATTAGCACCTGTGGGTTAGCTGCCTGGTCCATGATCTTCAGCAGCAAAGCTTGGTCCTGGTCTCTCACTTGGTCCTTCGCGTCTCCCAAACGATCCATCAGACTGGGCAGAACTGAACAGAGAAAATTAGATTTTATTATTATTATAAATATATATAAAGTATTTTTTTAAAGATGATTTTTTTTGGCATTTTTATTGGATAGTTTGAGGAGACAAAGATGAAATGGGGAAGAGAGGGGAATGACATGCATCAATTTATTTTTTTATTTTTTTATTCCCGGTAAAGGGTTTTTACTGGGAGTTTTTTCTCAGCCGAGCTAAGGGTGTAAGGGCAGGGTGTCATATTGTATCATATCATATTGTATGAAATGTAAAGCCCATTGAGACAAATGTGTTCGTGATTTTGGGCTATACAAATAAAACTGATTTGATTTGATTTGATTCAGAGAATGACGAGAAGTACTATATGTATATTCACTGATTGTGTGGACCTGGAGAATCATAATAAAAAGAGAATTTCAAAAAAATGAAATAAAATGATCTCACCTGTTCCAACCTGCGTCCTGAACTTCTCCTGCAGTTTGGTGACTAGCGCTGATAGAATGTCCATCCCCAGCAGAACCACCTGGGAACAGGAAAAATAGGAAAAAAATCAAATACACAACAATGAAAATCTATTTACGTACTATACTAATATATATATTATATACTTTGCTGTATCAGTATTGTATATCTTAACATGATCTGGACTGGTAAGAACGTTTTAATTAAAATTTTACTTTGCCATTTCCTTTTTATTTCCACTGTCTTAAATTGGATGACTTGTGATATGTGCCTCTATGTGCTTTTCCCATATGTATAAAAATTTAAAAAATCAAATACACAACGATTAACAGTGTTGTGTAGCAGTGAACTCCATGTAATGAAACTATCAGTTTAACTCCATTTTGCGGTCGCTTGCTGCTTGTTCAAATACATTCATATTTACATAGTGATTCAAGTTGTTAAATTACTTTTTGCCTTTTTTCTGGAGTTAACCACTCAAACTACACACATTTTTGGGCCCTAAAATGAAAGGAATGAACTGCTTTTTGAATGAGACCATTGCTTCTCTAACTGAACCCCCATTGACGAGCGCCAGATAATAGGAAATCCAGATTTTTTTTTCCAACCAAAATGTGACATTCCTCGTAATTGAGTCATTGTGAAAAGTCCAGATGGGACTGTTTTATTAAGGACAGGAGACACAGACAGACACAGACACAGACACAGACACACACACACCTATTCAACATCACATGGGAAAATGTTTTCTTATTGTTATTAATCTTTGTTATTTATGAACAAATTTTATTTAAATGTTATTTTTTTAGTTTTATGTATGACCTGTGAAGAACTAATTCGCAATTTTTAGTTTCTGGAAAAAACAGACTTTTTTTGCAACATATTTAGTAATAATTTCATATCACATGTACATTGACAATTTGATTTTTTTTTTTTAAATACTTTTTCTAAACAAACTGAATGTACTCTAGTCTATCCACTGTCAACTCATTGGGAGTTTAAAAAAAGACACCCTGAAAAAAAAAAAAAAAGCAATCCAAACACTGCCAACTACAGCATGAGTCGAGAGCCGCAGCACAGCCAATGCATTTGAATGGGGACTGCAAAGGATTCTGGGTAATTGAAGCAAACCAAGAGCTTTTCATTGAAAACGAACAGAAAAAAATAAAAATTTATAGTTTTTTGTGTAAAAACCAACATATAAGGACGTAATCTTTCATTTTATGTGTTAAAACCTGGACTTTTAAGAAAACCATGAGTGAAGCCAGTGTCAGTGTTTTACAGACAGCCCTCAGCAGCTTCTCACATATCTTTCCTTGTCTTGGGGTGGATTGGGAGACTCAATGAACGTATAGTGAGAGTTTCCCTGCTAACACCATAACCAACACATAAGCATCACCTGGGCCACGTGCTCAGGCTATGATGCAATTTTTGGAACATCTCTCTGAAAATGTTGAGAGATATCTTACGTGAAGTGAAATAATTAAAATAGCTAATCTGATGCCATCAGCTGGACGTTCATGAGTATTACAGCCACACTGATTTGAATGAGGTAATGTTGTGTGTTTAACGTTTAAATATGCATCTTATACCTGTTTTTAAACCATTACGTTGATGTCGGTTTATAATACCTCTGATAATATAATGTGTTATCGAAGGGGTTTAACATTTAAGGGAAGAAACTGCAGGTGAAAAGGGGGAAAAAAATGTAACTTCTAGATATCATCATGAAACTTTACCAGTTGATCACTGACATTAAAACTATTATTGTTTGAAGTACCGTTTTTAAATATCTATCCATCTAATTAATAATCTGTTTATTAACATCTCTTTAAAAAACTAAAATCTAGATGCTGGATAAAGCCAGAGTTGAAATCATGATTACATTTTTTTAAGATATTAGAGTCCAAAGTTTTTACAGAATATATTTTGAATACAGCCTTTTTTTCATTTTATAAATCCAAATATACTTTGTACAGTTCTTAAAAATGCATTTTTAGTATGTTGTTAAGAAGAAAATGTATCATAAATCAGACAATTAACAACATATGAACAAATCCTTCTGTAATAAACTTCATAAGCCAATATATTGTTTGTAGAAAAAACTATCAATCAATTGAAAGAAATATTGACCAGTTGCAGCCCTCTTTAGATCTACAGGGAATGTAAACGTTTACTATCAGACGCTGCCATAAAGATGTCTGGATGGTACACTAACTGCTCTCCTCCAATTAATTAACAAGAGCCATTAGATTAACACACACACACAAACACAGACATGCACACACACACACACACACACACACACACACACACACACACACACACACACACACACACACACACACACACACACACACACACACACACACACACACACACACACACACACACACACACACACACACACACACACACACACACACACACACACACACACACACACACACACACACACACACACACACGTTAGAGCCCAGGCTGGCAGGAAGTTCAGTAAAAGTCCCTCCCTCTCTCCACAGAGAAAAGGAAACTGGGCTAATGGTGCTGGTAAATTAAGCTCACAGCCACCAGCATTGACACATTTCACCTCGTCCCCAATAAAACGCCTGCAGATATCAATAAGTGATTGACTCTGTGTGTGTGTGTGTGTGTGTGTGTGTGTGTGTGTGTGTGTGTGTGTGTGTGTGTGTGTGTGTGTGTGTGTGTGTGTGTGTGTGTGTGTGTGTGTGTGGAGCAGCCAATATCGTAATATTCTTTATTTTTTTTTCATGTAATAAAAACTAATAATTTGTAACATCAACACATTTCTGAGCCAATAAAGGTGGACCATAATGTCGTAAGTTATTACACTATTTGGCCTTGAAAATCAGTAGCAACGTAGTAACTGGGGAGAGAGGGGAATGACATGCAGAGAACGACCCGGGCTGGACTCTAACCCGGGTCTGCTATGAAGAGGACTGAGACTCTATGGGGGGAGGGGAGAGGGCTTTAACCACTACACTACGAGCCCCCCCCGCCCTCCATGCTGCTTACCTTGTAGTTGCTGGAGTTGACCCAGGAGCTTGCCACTGCGTCCACCATTCTGTCCAACATGCTGCTGTCGAGCTCCAGCCGCTGTGGAGATCTGTCCTGCTGGTCCAGGATCAGATCTATGATCTCCTGCCCGACCAGGAGCCTCTTGCCCAGGTCTTTATGCAGCACCTGCTCCAACAGATACTCCATGCTCACTGCCTCCTCTTCTGTCATGGCTGTAAGATATGATGAGAGATAATGCTTTATTAGATGGATGGATGGATGGATGGATGGATGGATGGATGGCTAGATAGATAGATAGATAGATAGATAGATAGATAGATAGATAGATAGATAGATAGATAGATAGATAGATAGATAGATAGATAGATAGATAGATAGATAGATAGATAGATAGATAGATAGATTTGTAAAAGCAGGTCTGAGATTTGTATTTGGTTCAAGGGTTGACTGGTGAAAAGTGCCTTAGTCTACTGTTATTACATTTTGGAAACACATAACTGTGGATTGAAGGGAACAAACCTTAAGGTACAAGCACACTTCCAACGGGCCCCTTTCACCTCAGGTTTTCTCTCTGCACCAAAATGTCTGGAATGTTCCCCGGAGCTCCTGTTTAGACGGCAGGTGTAATCTGGAGTGAGAGGCCGAGAGGAGCACCATAACATCCCGCAGTGGACCGGCTCAACTTCATTCTCCTGCAACCAAATCTGACAAGAACAAATGGGCAAAAGTTTACAAATGCTGCAAAACAAAGTAGTATGGAGTGGACACAAGTTTAGACATTAACTGCTTACTTTAACTACAACTTCTACTTGTGATATATATATTTTTTCCCCGCCATGTTTATTGTTGTTTAAAAAAAAACAAAAAAAAAACAGACATTTGCACCATCTTAATCAACAAATTAAGTAATTACATTCTAAAAAAAAATATTTAAAAAGTATAATAATATATATATAAAAATAAAATTTTGGTATATTTAGATTTGAGATATCTCACTGTAACTGTTTTAGCTGATTTGCTCTTCAAGTAGTAATCACATTTTTTTTCTTTATTTTATCCTCATTTTTGTGCATTTAACCTTTAGTTACATCTGTGTTATCTTTGATTATTTTGTGTAACCTATTGCTTTGTACCTAAACCAGCTACAACATTTAAATTGTTTTGTTTTTCTCCTTAAAATAATTAATATTTCATGAAGAGTTCACATCCTATCACTCTTGGCTTTATTGATAGTTTACCAACCCACTTATAGATTATTCATAGAACATTTTAAGAGGCTACTTAAAGGTTGCCATGTTGTGAAAATCCCATGATGAGACAGACAGTGAGATAGATAGATAGATAGATAGATAGATAGATAGATAGATAGATAGATAGATAGATAGATAGATAGATAGATAGATAGATAGATAGATAGATAGATACACAGCCTTCTTAATCGCGTTGTTCACTTTCTTTGATGCTGTTCCCCCTACAGAAAATTCCATCACTCTCCACAACAGACTAATATAATATTTACAGCATCTTGTTGCACACATTGAATGGCCCGAGTCTCCCATCTCTACATTTAACACACCTCGCCACTAAACTGTCACAAACAGTGAGATCAGCTGCCTAAACTAACTAGCTTTACGCCTCTCAAATTTCACGTGAACATTATCAGCTCAAAACACTTTATTTCGCTGTTAGCTTTCTCCTGCTAGCTTCTTCATTAGCTCGCTACTAGCAAGCTTTTATCACAGAGAAATGAAGCTAGTGTTAGCTCAATGGGCTAAATTAACACGTTAAGTTACCAAGGGCAACGTAGGAGCGACCGTTAGCCCTGCCGTTACTCACCTGTCTAAGCAGCGTTGTTGATAAATGAGTTATTATAATAAACCAGAGACCGGTCGGACCAGAGTCACTCACCGGATGGACCGAGCAGTCGTTCCCTGGAAGAAAAAAAAAAGTCCTCCTAAGTGGCGACGCTACCGTTACTTTACACCACACTCCGACAGTTTGCGGTATTTTAAAACTACTTTCAGGCTTTTGAAATCCACAACGTGTGTAATATTGCAGACAGATAATCACAGCTCATTCATTGTCAATAGGAATAAAGACGACTAAATGTTTTTGTTTTTTTTGCCATAGTAAATCACAACATGTCCCACAGCAGACGCCGTAGACAGTTGAGACAGTCCCATGGCAGTTACGCCGAGTTCTACCGAGGGATTCCGAGTTCTGACGAGTTCCACCCGAGTGATTCCGAGATAGATAGATAGATAGATAGATAGATAGATAGATAGATAGATAGATAGATAGATAGATAGATAGATAGATAGATAGATAGATAGATAGATAGATAGATAGATAGATAGATAGATAGATAGATAGATAGATAGATAGATAGATAGATAGATAGATAGATAGATAGATAGATAGATAGATAGATAGATAGATAGATAGATAGATAGATAGATAGATAGATAGATAGATAGATAGATAGATAGATAGATAGATAGATAGATAGATAGATAGATAGATAGATAGATAGATAGATAGATAGATAGATAGATAGATAGATAGATAGATAGATAGATAGATAGATAGATAGATAGATAGATAGATAGATAGATAGATAGATAGATAGATAGATAGATAGATAGATAGATAGATAGATAGATAGATAGATAGATAGATAGATAGATAGATAGATAGATACATTTCAAACATGTCTGCTTTCAGCCTATCAAAAGTGAATACATTTAATATTTTTGGATTGTTTACATTAAATAGCTTTCTTTACTTTTTTTAAATAATTTTCATTGATGTTTTTCTTCATATTATTGTTGTTATTATTATTATTCCATTTAGTTTGACAGGGCTGTTGTCTGTATTTTAATCTTAGGACCTCAGGAAAATGGTGATCCTAAATGAGTCATATCAAATCAATGAAAAACTTACCCTTGAGGACAGGTCCAGTGTGTGTGTGTGTGTGTGTGTGTGTGTGTGTGTGTGTGTGTGTGTGTGTGTGTGTGTGTGTGTGTGTGTGTGTGTGTGTGTGTGTGTGTGTGTGTGTGTGTGTGTGTGTGTGTGTGTGTGTGTGTGTGTGTGTGGGTGGGTGTGTGGGTGGACATTCTGTCAGCTGCAGATGTCCCTTTAAAGAGTCAGTGTGTCAGAGTAAAGTGAAGTCACTCTCATGGTCGGCCGGGCTCCAGGATGACAAACAGAATCATCCATTTCCTGGTGAACGGGAGAATGGAGCGAGCCGAGTTCAGAGACGACTGCTCTGCTGCCGATGTTAAAGGTAAGAGAGTGTGTGTGTGTGTGTGTGTGTGTGTGTGTGTGTGTGTGTGTGTGTGTGTGTGTGTGTGTGTGTGTGTGTGTGTGTGTGGAGGGGGGGGGACTATAGCCTGGGACTACTACTGATTTTGGTGATTCTGGAGAACACTTGTTGTCAAAATCACTTTTTGTAAAAATCAAATACCAGTGAATATCTCCTCATGATCCACTACCTGTCCTAACTGTGTGTGTGCTGAAAAATATTCCAGCGTTAATACACAGTCTATGCTCTGTAAACGGGCATGTTGCGAGCGATAATGGGCCCCTTTGTTGACATACCTTTTGTATTAACACCACCAGACTTTTTTCAGCGCACACACAGTACAGACAGGTAGCGGATCATAAGGAGATATTCACTGATTTTGACAAAAAGTGATTTTGACAACAAGCGTTCTCCAGAATATCTGACTCTAAACGACCCATACAAGGTTTTCAAGATTATATAAGATATGTTTTACTCGAGTAACAATAAATAAAACATTTGTTTCGTTATTATTAGTTGGATGGTTCTAAATAAACTTTAGCCTAGTCAATTTTTTTGGCCTCCAAAGACCATGACCGTATAGTTGCTGGGCTAGAAAAGCTTTCACACTAATTAATTTAATGCGCAACCATATCAACACCGGTAGTCGTATCAAAATGATTTTAATATCTTTGTGTCAGGAGCATCTGTAGAATGTATGTGTAAAGTTTGGTGTCAATTGTGCAAAAACTATGGGAGCTGAAATAAAAAGGTAATTTCTGCAGTCAGCCCCTCTTATGGCTCTACGGCCCTGAACAGAGACAGGACAAGTGTCTGGTGATTTCAGGAATGTTCCGGTGGCTCTTGATCCCCATGTGGCTCTGACAGGTCCTCACGTTAAAGAGCTCTTCATCCTTCATACTCTGTCATCCTGGGACAGCGATGAATCAAATCAACTGGGCCCCTTCAACTTTAAAATAAGACTCAAGATTGGCTTAAGGATTTTATACTAAACTAGAGGAAGCATTTAAAAAAAAAAAATGTATATATATATTTTGTTTTAAGGTGTTTTAACCTTTTATTTGAAAATCAAAGTGATAGAGATGAAATGGGGCAGAGAGGGGATGACATGCAGAGAACGACCCGGGCTGGATTCTAACCCGGGTCTGCTGTGAAGAGGACTGAGCCCATATGGTATGCTCTCTATCCACTACACGTCGGAGCGCCAACCCTCTTGGGATTTTGAATCTTTTGTTGTTGGAATATATGTGTGTGTGTGTGTGTGTGTGTGTGTGTGTGTGTGTGTGTGTGTGCGTGTGTGTATGTGTGTTGCGTGTTGCGTGTGCGTTTGTGTGTGTGTGTGTGTGTGTATGTGTGTGTGTCAGATGTGTTCCGGGCGGCTGCAGAGGCGGGGCCTAACCACATGCTGAAGATGTACAACACACACGGCAGCGTGGTGAACATTTCCCCTCGACTGGAGACCAACAGTAAAGACTCTTTCTACAGGCTAGAGGTGGTGGCTTCGGATATAAAGAGTGAGTAATACACAGCCTAGGCATTTTCTGCATGTCTTTAAGAAGAAAATGTCTCATAAATCAGACAATCGACAACATATGAACAAATCCTTCTGTAATAACCTTCAGAATAGTGCTAAAAAGGATTATGGAAAGTTTAGGTGATGTCAGTGCTTTAGAAGTTGAGATTTTTGGTTAAGAGTATTGAAAACAACTTATGATAATGTCCGTTAAAGATGGTTGTATGGGAGAAATATACAGACGCAAACAGACAAGAATTAGTCAAATAAACACCTGAATGTACATGTTGGAGCTTTGATTTATACTAGTATGAAAGAAGACATGATATGGAAGATTAATAGACATAACCTAAAAAATGACCAGAGCTTGAATAATGTTGACTATGTTTTTGCCTGCAGTGTCTTAAACATTACAGATGTTGATTATTTGTGTTTGTTGTCCGTGTGCAGGTGTGGGGATAATGCCCACCGAGCTGGACAACATGGAGTACAGGTGAGGGCATAGTTTAAGAGATGATGTATTGAAGCGTTTTAAGTGAGTCGAAGGAACACTATTACCCTCTCCACCCCATTTCATCTCTGTCTCGCTATCGGTTAAATAAAGCATGGAGGAGTGCCAAAAAATAATCTAAAAATATATATATATATATTATAATAAATGTGAAGGATCACTCACTGCTGTGTCCCTCCTCTGTCTCCGTAGACTGAACCATCTGGAGAGCAGAGTCGCTGAAGACGTGGGAAAGACTCCGGACATCATCTGTGAGCTGAAAAGTCAAGTGGAGTCTTTTAAGAGGAAGCTGCAGGTGTGTCCCAGCTTTCACTATCAGCTCATTGACTTTACTTTGTGTAGGAAGAACAGGGTTAAAACATGCCACTAATACAGGAGAATCACTCCATTCATTCCCCTCATGATCCGCTACCTGTCTGTACTGTGTGTGCGCTGTAAAGAAAAAAGCGTGCACACAGTACAGACAAGTAGTAGATCTTGAGGAGATATTCATTGATTTTAACAACAAGCATTTGTTTTTCCTACATTTTATTTCCTGTGGCAGCTTCACAACAAGAATAATTCAAGCACATTTCAAACATTAGAAAAAACAATATTTAAATTAATTTTCCAAACTTTCCAGCCCCTGCTAATACCAATACAAATGCATTGACTTGCTGACTTCACACACACTATGCACTAGGACTATTGGGGGCCTATTTTAGTATTTTATGAGGCAAACATGCTCTTCTAACCTCCTGTCCGTCTGTCCGTCTGTCTGTCTGTCTGTCTGTCTGTCTGTCTGTCTGTCTGTCTGTCTGTCTGTCTGTCTGTCTGTCTGTCTGTCTGTCTGTCTGTCTGTCTGTCTGTCTGTCTGTCTGTCTGTCTGTCAGAGTGTTGAGCATCTGAGCTGGGTGTGTTTGTTCAAAGACAACGAGGAACAAATCACCAAGTTTTCCCACAACCCCCAAACGCCTCTTCTGAGCGAGCAGGAGCAGCGCCAACTGGTCCGCAGGAACTTCCTTAAGATGAGGTGAATTCTACGTCTGATTTGTTTAAGCCCAATTGTATTCCCTAAAGGAGACAATAAAGTATATCGTAACGTAAAAAAAATAAAGAATTATCTTCTGTGTTTTTGTTGTTTAAAGTGTTGTTGTTGCCGTCATATTAGTGTTTGCATCTGTATATTTATCCTATACAACCATCTTTAACTGACATTACCTCAACATTAGTTTTTTCAATACTCTGAACCAAACATCTCAACTTAATCACTTACATCAACTAAACTTTCCATAATCATTATCATTATTATTTTTTTTAAGATATTTTTTTGGCATTTTTATGCTTTATTGATAGACAGAGGTGAAATGGGGCAGAGAGGGGAGTGACATGCAGAGAACGACCGTGGGCCGGAATCGAACCCGGGTCTGCTGCTGGGCCCGGCCTGGGGGGGGGGACGCCCTACCAACTGAGCTAAGGGCGCCCCTCCATAATGATTCTTAGCACTATTCTGAAGGTTATTACAGGAAGATTTGTTGAGTTGTATCTCGTTTTATGGTCTAAGAACGGAGACTGAGTCATCAATAAAGGGAGGACAATTATGATCCAAATATGATTAAGTTGAAGAAAACATTTGTGTCTTCTGTGTTGCCGTAGTTCACTGCAGGTGTCAGAAGAAGTGAGAGAGCATCTGAAAACTTCCAGTTTTGACAACTGGTGAGTATGAGACCCTTAGTGAGCCGGGCTGAGACATTTCTGTGACTGAAGGGACCTACATGACACCTAAACTACCTTTCATTTTCAGTTTGCCATTTGCCATAGAAAACCTGTTTAGTAGAGTACACCATGTTTGTTGTTTATTTTATTTTCATAAAAATAAACAAAGTATTTAACAAAAAAAATTATTGTCGTTCAAAACCCAAATTTATGCTAAGACGTTTGTTTGCGTGTGTGTGCGTGTGCGTGTGTGTGTGTGTGTGTGTGTGTGTGTGTGTGTTGTTGTTGCTAGGCAGTGGGAGGAGGCAGAGATGCTGGTGTTGCTTCAGGTGATGTTCACTGACCTGGAGTTCCTCACGGCGTTTCACATCGAGCCGGACGTCCTGCACAGCTTTCTGTTTGAGGTCTACAGCCACTACAACACCATCCCCTTCCACAACTTCCACCACTGCTTCTGTGTCACGCAGATGGTAAGAGAGAGGGAGGGAGGGAGGGAGGGAGGGAGAGAGAGAGAGAGAGAGGGAGGGAGGGAGAGAGAGAGAGAGGGAGGGAAGGAGAGAGGGAGGGAGGGAGGGAGAGAGAGAGAGAGAGAGAGAGAGAGGGAGAGAGGAAGGGAGAGCCACTGCAACACCATCCCCTTCCACCACTGCTTCTGTGTCACGCAGATGGTAAGAGAGAGGGAGGGAGGGAGGGAGGGAGGGAGAGAGAGAGAGAGGGAGGGAGGGAGAGAGAGAGAGAGGGAGGGAAGGAGAGAGGGAGGGAGGGAGGGAGAGAGAGAGAGAGAGGGAGGGAGAGAGGGAGAGAGAGAGAGAGAGAGAGGGAGAGAGGAAGGGAGAGCCACTGCAACACCATCCCCTTCCACCACTGCTTCTGTCACGCAGATGGTTAGAGGTTAGAGAGAGGGAGGGAGGGAGGGAGGGAGGGAGAGAGGGAGGGAGGGAGTGATAAAATATTTTCCAATTCTGCCACAAACAAGACAGAGGCTCAGTGAGTGCGGGATTATGTTTAATGTTGTGGGAGAGTTGAACAATGTGGAAGAAGAGCTGTGTTGTGTCTGTGTCTGTGTTGTGTTGTGCAGCTGTACGGGCTCATCTGGCTGACAGACCTGCGGAGTAAACTATCAAAAATCGACTTATTCATCTTGTTGACTTCTGCTCTGTGCCACGATTTGGACCATCCGGGCTACAACAACGTCTACCAGGTCACCTCACTGTGCCCTATTTCATATGTTGCTGTCTGAATTAAAGGCGCAGTGTGTAGAATGTATTAATTGCCCTTGAACTGACTGTAAAACTAACTATAAGACTAAGAACATTTTGAAAGAAATACAGTGAACAAATAAGAAATGCAATATAATATTCACAAGTATGTATTTTAATTAGTGTGTAATTTTTTTTAAATTCCTTAGAATGAGCCTTTTATATCTACATATAATAATAAGAGCGGGGCTTGGTTGGCACCATGGAGGCCGCCATTTCGCACTGCCATGATCCTACAGTAGAACAGAATGGACAAACGTATTGCTAAACTAAATATAAGGCCACTGTAGCTTCTGTTTTTATTCTTTAAAAAGGGAGGGGTTACCCAGGGAGCTTTGCATTCTAGAACTTTCCCCACTAGGCGCCACTAAATAATCAGATATTACACACTGCCCCTTTAATCATGGTGTTAACTTATTGACTGATGTGTACATTCATTAAATGTCTCAAAGATCAATGCTCAGACCGACCTGGCGCTACGATACAACGACATCTCACCGCTGGAAAACCACCACTGTGCCGTCGCCTTCGGAATTCTGTTCAAGGTAAATAAAATACATGATGCGTTAAGGGACTGTGCTGGCGATATTCAAAAATCAAAGTATGTCTGAATATAGTCAGAATATGGATTTTACACAAGGGAAACAGAGGATTGCAGTCAGGTTGCAAAACATTTGAACAAACATTTCCAATAAACCAAACTACTGATTTGATTGATTAAGTAAAGCACTTTCACTAGATCTAAATTACTGTTGCAAAGACAAAAAATAGATTGACAATAACTTTTAACTTTTTTTAGCAGTAAATCTCATGAAATTATATATTATTTATCCATTTCATAATATTATGTTTTAGAAATATGTTTTGAAAATGTTTTTTGAGAAACAACTTTGTGTCATTAACAAAACGTTTGACACAAAGATATTATAAGTGTGAATGAGGAACAAAAAGGGCCCAAGATAACAATTGAATATTTCTAATAAATAATATAATTAATGTCAATGTTGGATAACTACATCTAGGCTACACCTAAAAACGTGATTTGTCTTTCAACTGGTTTTATTTAAATACAATGAAAAAAAATGTACTTTCCTATTAGATTTATGAGCTCTTTAATATATTGTGAAATGATATTTCTTGCAGCCAGAGTGCAACATCCTAAAAAACCTGACGTGCTCTGAGTTCAAGCACTTCCGAGGCGGAATGATCAAGTAAGTGTTTCATCTCACAGCCTCTTTCGCTTTGTCCACAGTGGAGTTATGTTGTTGGTTCAGTTGCCTAGTTACCTTATCTTTGGTTTGTTTTTAAGTTGTATTCTAGCCACCGACATGGCGAGACACAACGAGATCCTGGACAAGTTCAAAACAGTTCAGCCGGAGTTTGACTTCACCAACAAGGAACACAAGGAAGTGGTAAAGAAGTGGTTACATCGTCACTTGGTTTAACTTTAATGTTCTTGTATACAGAGATACAATTGGGGGGGAGGGAGGGCGACACCAGTTTGTAAAAGCTGCCATACTGAGAAATACAGAGAGAGTTTTGAGTAAGTGATAGGCTTAATCACCTTTTGTCAATCATTTAACAGTGACTTGAATGTAAGCAACATCACTTAATATGAAAAAGGGACGCACTATAGCTTTAACGTAAAATCTTGCAGTCAGGAAGTAAAGGTAGGATAACACAGTCTTACCAGTGAGAGTTGTTCTGTGTCTGTTTCCTGTTTCCAGCTGATGAAGATCATGGTGAAAGTGAGCGACATCTCCAACGAGACGCGGCCCATGATGGTGGCTGAGCGCTGGCTGGACTGTCTCCTGCAAGAGTTCTTTAACCAGGTTTTTACTCTCAAGTTAACCCTCAAGTTAACCAGTCAATACACTGTTCATTCTAGGGCCCAAACAATATGGATTTCTTTTTACGTCGATGCCCATTTCGATATTAAGAAGTGAAAGATTTCCAATAACAAATATATTGGCCAATTAATAATAAAAAAATAAAGAAAAAACTTCCCTTAAACACAGTTCAAACAGAGCGTTGACATCTAGAAATCTTACAACTAAATGACGCTAAAAATACACATTATTACACACTGTACCTTTAAAACAGGATTTGTAAGTCACTCAGGACAGAACTTGGGAGTTTAGTGCAAAGACTTGAGACTTGCAGAACATTGACTTTGTCCAAAATCTGTCAAAAGTAGAGAAGAAATCATTCAAGCAAAAACCATAATCTAACTAGTATATAAATGGGGGGGGGGGGGGCGCTCATGGTGTAGTGGTTAGATAGATAGAGGCTCTGTCCTCTTCACAGCAGACTACAGGTTAGAATCCAGCCCGGGTCGTTCTCTGCATGTCATTCCCCTCTCTGCCCCATTTAAACTCTACAAAACTGTCTAATAGGGAAAAATGCCAGAAAATAATCTTGAAAAAGCAAAAAAACATGTATGAATAAAATCTTTTGCCATGATTGGATATTGAAACTCTTGATACAAATGTCTGCTGCTGCTGTTGCTGTTGTTTTGCAGAGCGACAAAGAGAAACTCAAAGGACTTCCAGTGACTCCGTTCATGGACCGAGACAAAGTGTCCAAACCGACGTCTCAAACCAACTTCATCCGATTTGTTCTCCTGCCGCTATTCACGGAGCTCACCAAGCTGTTCCCCTGTCTGGAGGTAAGACATCAACACTGCTTTAAAGCTATAGTGAGTAACTACTGATGCCCTCTTGAGGAATTCTGAGTAATTAAAACAACACCTTCGGTTGCATCTACATGATGTAAAAGCCTTCATTGATGGCACATGGATTTTATAAATTTCTCTGGCTCTACTTGGAATTTTTCTGAGCTCCTGCGTAGATGTCAGGGGGCGACACTAGTTTGTAAACGCTGCCATACTGAGAAATACAGAGAGAGTTTTGTGGAGCTGATAGACTTGATCAACTTTGTGTCAACTCGTTTGGCGATGGCTTGAATGTAACGGACATTCAATTAATATGAAAAAGTACGCACTATAGCTTCAACATTTGTACATTGATCTGACTGTGTACAGTTGTGATATATACGAAAATATTAAGTATTAAAAAAAGAATTTAAAAAAAATAAGTTTCAACATAATGAATCTATATATTTCTTGTGTGGTGTGGTCTTGCAGCAACATCTTCTGGAGCCCCTGCAGCGAGCTCTGGACTATTACTCCGCCTTGGAGCGAGGCAGCAAGGAGGAGGAGGGACACACCAAACCATGAGGAGCTTCCTCTGTGGATGTGTTAGATGATGCAAATCTATATATTCAGCAACAGAGTGTTTTTGCATCTGAATTTCAAATTAATGTGATTTTGTAGAGGACTGTTCAGTTTCAGTGAGTGGCTCTTGTTTAGTTGTTTAGAACGTGGCTGTAACTCAGATGTTTTGTTGATGTATAACTTGAGATTTGATTTTATATACAGTACTATCTATGGATTTGACTGATATCGCCTTGTTAAACAGCTCCATCTAGTGGGCAATTTTAGTATTATATTTCTCTGTAAAATTATTGGAAGATTTTTTTATAAACAAACTCTAAAACATATTAAGAAACATTAAAAAAAACACACTTTACTTTGTTAATGCAGTACAGATGTAATAATACGTCCCAATGATTCAATACAATTTTTTGCTTAACATTTACCCAAAGTTTAAACAATGTCCTCGAAACCTGAAAAGTAGAGCACGCCATGTTAGTTATTTTATTTTGTCTTTTGTTTGTGTGATCACTTTTTCAGTTGTGTGTTTGTGTTCTTTAAAAAATTTATAAATATAGTATTTAAAAAAAAATACAAGTTGTTTGCCAAACACAAAGTGGACTCTGTACACATTTTTAAAAAGAAACAAATCAAACAGTGTTTATTCACATATGAATGTTTATTTTTTAGTCACTTCATTTACAAATGTCCCCCAAAAAAGTGCAAATATCAGTAATGCAACTAATAAATAATCAAAATAAAAAATAACCAGGAGGACTCAATATTAGTGTGTTTTAGTCAGACAAAATAATAATAATAAAAAAACGCTCACATTAAATCTTCAATATAAATAAAACACAGTTCTTTTTTTCAATACATTCTCTTGGCATAAAAAAAACAAAAAAAAAGCTTGAGTGTTTTTTTCCAGTTTGAAGCGTTAGCAGCTTGGAGCTCGGACTGATCAAGTTCATTTTTCACGACAACAAAACAAAACACGTCACGGGAAACGACCGCGCAGCAGGACGCAAAAACAAATACTTTCTGTTCTTTTTAAAAGGTGCTATGAGGAACTTTTAAATATTTCTGAAAAAGTCTAATTTTTCCTCTGATGATCATAAATGACATGTAACAGCAAACGAGACCATCAGTGCAAAGAATGCTATTTTTATATAGTGTTCTCAATGCCTTTGTCATGGGTACGCTCACCCAGGAACAACAGCTTGCGTGGTAAAACACTACCGTTTGCTTGAATTAACACAAACTGAAAGTTCCTCGTGACACCTTTAATGTTTTAAACCTGCAGTGAGTAGAATTTTGGGTTTTATTTCCTAGCAGATTTTGTAGAAAATAATTATAATATCCATAAGTACGTTTAATTTAGTGCATAATAGCTGAATTTTTTTTTTAGAATTATAATTTTTTCCCTTAGAAAGGGTCTCATATATGTCCATATTTCTCCGTACTTTGGACCAAGGCCTTGTCACCGCCATTTTGGAAGTGTCATAGTTGGAATGTCATCAGGTGCATTGTTTAAAATTTAGAATTGTTCTTGTCCTTGAAGGCCACTGTAGCTTCTGTTATTATTCGAAAGGGGTGGGGTTACCCAGGGAGCGTTGCATTCTAGAACTTTCTAGAACTTACTTGATGATGTCATATTACACACTGCACCTTTAAATAGCTGGACATTTAAATTTTTTTCCACACCTGCAGGGGTATAATAGCAACATCTACGTCTGCAGGTGTCTACTTTATGAAAGCATTTTTCACAGCAGAGCTTCAGTATTTCTGAGCCAGTTAATGTAACGGGAGATAATATACTGTCGGTTTCAAAGCTGGAAGATATGAGATGCAACTTAGAGTGACAAAAAGCTGATTTGATAAACTCAAGAAGATCATTTACTTCTGCTTGAACATTGAACATTTGAAAATAAGAAATTAAACAGAGTAGCGTCTAAAATAACAATCTGAGATCAAATCTCACCTTGAGGAAATCAGTAGTATAGTTTGGATGAAATTTAACAAAAGGTCTGTAAAAGAAACTTATTCTTTTTAGGGTCTTTGAAACATTTTGACACGATTAAATGAACACAAGACACAAGAGGAGAGTCTTCTGCCACAGTAACATTAACACAGGCGGCAGTCATTGCAATATGGCAGCAACACATAACAACCAAAAATAACCTTGTGCAGTTCTGAAGTCCCAAATAAAACAGACGGTGTTGTAAAGACAATATCAGGTTTCAAACGCCGCTAGTTTGGTGGTCCCATTTTGATAAAGCATCAGTAATGCCCAAGTACCATTTCATCACAAACTCTTAAAGGAATATTAATATTAAACATCCTCCCGCGTACCGTACACTGTTACAGAATAGTATATCAGTCAAACAGGCGAATGCTTGAATCAGAGTTTTGTGAACTTTATACCTCTTAACTCTTGAGTTTTCTGTCGGTTTTCCTTGGAGCTGCATTAGAACTGAAATCATTATTATTAATAAGCCGATTGATAGAAAATGTATCAACAATAGAAAAATCGATTAATCATTTGATTTCTCAAGCATGAATTACATTTGATAGCACATATCACCACGTATGTACCGAGAGACGTCGCTAAGTTAATAAAAACGTGTCTGAGGTCGTAGCAGCTTTCCCAGACTTCAGTGTAAGATTTTTTTTTTTAGATAATTAGTGTGAAATTAAAATAACCCGTGTGATTTTGCTCTGTGAATTCACTGATACATTTTTATTTTAACAAGCAGCACTAAACAAAGGACTAAGAGTGTTGATATGAGTACAGCTGCAATCTGAACGTTAAACGTTGCTGGCAGCACGAGAAATTAAACCTTTGGGAGGGTTTTGAAAAGTGAAAAGGATGAATTTTTACATTGAAAACAGGAGGAGTAGGGCTGTGGTGGACTTGCCTATTTACACTGTCTGCTCCTCGCTAGTTGAACATGATGGACTCTGGATCCTGGTTCATCATCTGAGCCATGTGGCGAAGAACGTCTTTCTTTGTGATGATGCCCAGCAGTCGCCTGAGAAGGGAGGGAACAATTTAAACACCATCTTTGTGTGTTTGTTTGTGTGTGTGCTTTTGTGTGTGTTTTTGTGTGTGTGTGTGTGTGTTTTGTATTTTAATAAGAACTGTATTTTGGATGTGGTTTCCATATAAGCCAGGTACAGGTTTCTGCCGCACCCACACATGTACTAATACGATTTAGCACTATAAGTTTTTATATTGTTTGTATGTGAAATAAACTAAACTAAACTAAACCAGACAATACATTATTTAGCCCACAATCAATACCCTATTATTTACCTGACCGACCAGGGACTACAGGTGGGAAACAATACATCTCTCCGTGCCTTTAAAGAGGTTAACGATTATTTTGTACATTGTCCCTGTTCTAATAAAAGTTACATATTGGGGGGAGGAGGGAGATATTGACCAAAAATAATATCTTGATATTTGGGGGATTTTGCATGTGTCAAAAATGTTGTGAAAAAAATCTAAAATGTGTTTGTAAAAGCCTTATTGTGCTAGCTTGCTCTTGATAATAGATGTCAATGATAATATCAATTTAAAAAAAGAACACTTGTTGTCAAAATCACTTTGTCAAAGTCAGTGAATATCTCCTCATGATCCACTATCTGTCTGTACTGTGTGTGATCGTGATATTATTGTAGACGCTTTATACTGCACAACCGTGTACTCTTATATTCATCACGTGACATTGTTGTTGTGATATTTTGACGTTGTACATAATGTTCTTATGCACTACAATGTAAAAATTCACAGGTGAGGAGTTCGACTTCAGGAAGAATAGCTGTGGCTAATAGCGTAAGCTAACGGGGATCCCAATAAATCAAACCACTGGATACATTTTGGATAAATGGCGGTGCTCTTACCCGCTCCTAGTGACCAGACACTGGCGTAGACCCAGCTTGCGGAAGATGTCGACCACGGTCTCCATGGGCGTGTGGTCGGTGACGGTGAAGGGGCTGAGGTTGAGGATGCGTCTGAGCTTCAGAGGCTGAGGGTCACTGGCCGGCAGCTGGGGAGCGTCTTCAGTGAAATACACCACAGAGCTGCTCACCACGCCATCTTGTTTCTGACGCGCGTTTTCTGAAGACGGACAGACGAGAGAGGTTACACACCATCAGGACGAGGCATGGCATGATAAACGGTTTCAAGGTTTATACCGCGATAGGAAAAAGACAAGGTTTCAATACCACCATTATCTCTGGCATACCGTTCTAAGACACTAGAACAACACAGGATGCTCACATTCAACATTCAAGTTTATAAGTGTTCAAAATATTCTATATGTCATTTAAAATATAAAAAGATTGTGTCCAGGCAGAAAAAAAGTATTGTTTTTTAAGCAGATTTTTTTCAAAATAACACATTTGAGAGCTGTAATGGAAATACAATGAAACTGTGGTATTTAAGCTTAAGGTTATCGTACAGTCATACTAGTAGTGTTCAGGGCTTGTTCCAACTGAGAGAAAACAAAGAGGAACCTTTATTAAAAAAACACCTTAAGAACAAATGCAAAACTTCACTGTGACAACTAGGGGTGTCTTCAAGAAATATCGCACACCCCTAAATGTGAATGATAAGTTATCTCAACAAAAGATAAATAGCTGGTTAAAAAGTCGGCAGTTTTCCTTCAAAATAAAGAGTTTAATTTTTAGCCTTAGAATTTTTATGAGGATTTTGCTACGGTGAGCCTTTTGTTATAGTCGTATGTGTGTGTGTGTGTGTGTGTGTGTGTGTGTGTGTGTGTGTGTGTGTGTGTGCGACTTACTGATGGCGAGTGTGAGGTCGCGGCGCTGAACAAAGCCGATGAGTCTCTCTGACTCCCGGGAGACGACCACAGGGAAGCCGTTATAGTCTGTGTCTTTGATCAGAGTCTCCACATCTTCCACTGTGGGTCAAGATACAAAGCTTTTTATTTGTCACATACTCATGCAGGATGTGCAGTCAAATGTTTGTGTTACGTACTCTGTATTTCTGTGCTCAAAATAGAATTCAAATACAATAGAATAATTTTGTATTTATTTTACAAATACAATATAAGTTTTAACACAAATATATACACACAAGACAGATAAAGAATTAAGTTATTAAGTCATTGCAAGTATTTATATATGTACGAGTTGTGAAATGAAGAATATTATAAATACATATACAATTAAAACTAAATAAAAGAGAGATTATATTATGATGTATATGATACATTATTTATTGTACATATTGCTTATTTCATCTCATCTTATTTTATTCTTTTGTACTTATTGCACCGTGGGTCGGAGAGAAACAACATTTCGACTCCTCTGTACGTCTGCAACATATTGTAGAAAATAACAATAAAGCGACTTTGACTTGACTTGACTTGAAGACTTAAATAGAAATAAAATTAAAACTAGATGAACAAGGAGATAGAAGTACCTGTGGTGGAGTCCTGGGTGAGGACAGCCAGTGGCGGGTCGTTCCTTCGCGGGCGCATCACGTCGGTTGCCAGGGTTCGGTGTGTGAATTCGTCCCGTACGTCCAGGTAGGGGTATCCATTGAGCTGGATGTGAGACTCGTAGATTCCCTCCTTCCCAAAGGCGTCGGCAACCCACTTACTGGTGACAGCGGCCGCCATCAGAGGCACGATGTATTCAAGCCCTCCGGTCAGCTCAAACATTATGACCACTAGAGACACAGTCATCCTGGTCACTCCACCTGAAGAAACGGTAAAGGTGGAGTTAGTTATTCTGGAGAATGCTTGTTGGCGAAATAATTTTTTGGGCAAAATCAGTGAATATCTCCTCACGATCTGCTACCTATCTGTACTGTCTGTGTGCTGGAAAATGTTATGGTAGGCAGGTAATGTAATGCAGCTAGAAGTGAGGGGAACAGCAGACCCATCTGTCTAACATCAATGTGTTGGAAGGAGGGCATTTAAAGACAATATTAGTACAGTTTATATACAGTTATAAGTGGGTTTACATGTGGCCAGCCTGGGTCGTTGTCTGCATATCATTCATCATTCATTCATCATCAAATCCGGCCCGTGGACCTTTACTGCAGGTCATCCCCCCTCTCTCTCTCTCTCTCTCTGTCTCCCCATTTCAACTATCCAATAAAGCTTGAAAATGCCAAAAAAAAAAAAAACAGCATTGAGAGCTGTGCGTTCTCACCCAGACATGCGGCGGCCCCCACCATAGCGTAGAGCCCGGGCGTGACACAGTCTGCCCCGGGCCGACACCAGTTCTTAAAGATGATCCAGTCGTGGTGGTGATAGGCCATCTGCTCCACAGCGATGCCCACCATGCGGCCGGCGATTGCTCCCACCGCCATGCTGGGGATAAACAGACCTGAAGGGATCTATGGAGGACACACAAACATTTACATTTAATCAGGAAGCAGGTCATTAATACTCAGCGGGAATTATCTGGGCTAGAAGAATATGGGTGCAATTTAAAGCATGACACAGCAGGCAATTTTGTTTATTTTGCTCCCATAACATGTCTTCTTTTATACTAGTATAGATCAAAGGTCTAAAATGTACATGTAGCTGTTTATTTGAATAAACATTGTTGATATGCGTCTCCTGTAAAACCATCTTAGATTTTTTGTGTACATTTTTTGTCATCCCTAAGCACTTAGTTTGATAAGACATTATCTCAACATTAATTGTTTTCAATATTCTGAACCAGAACATCTCATATCAAACATTTCTGATTTGTTTACAGTAATATAAAAAATTATTGTTTAATGTCAGTAATAAACTGGCAAAGTTTCATGATGATATGAATAAGTTAAAAATGTTCCCCTATCCACTTAAACGATGTCATTGAAAGTCCTTAGAAACCTGTAAAGCAGAGCACGCCATGTTAGTTGTTTATTTTATTTTGTCTTTTGATTTTGTGTTCCTTTTTTCCGTTGTGTGTGTTTGAAAGTTATCTAAAGAAACCCATAAATAAAGTCTTTTTTTTAAAGTTCCCTATCCCCCAGATATGTTCCCAGATCAAATAAGAAAAATAAAAGACTGAGCCTTTTCAGTATTTGTTCCTAATCAGTGGAATTTTTTGTTTCTTTACCTACTTGAACTGTTTTTTGTGTGCTACATAAATATGTATATAAAATAATGTAACAAAAAATAAATAAATATATGTATATAATAATTTGAAAAAGAAAGTTCCCTATCCCCCCCATATTGGTTCCTGGCACTGACCTTCATGCCGAATGTGAAGATGGTGAAGATGATCTTGAAGACGAGAGCGAGTGCGAGCTGCCACAGGGCGTTGTAGACCCCGGGCCCGGCCGGTCGGTCTGGGATGTCGTCCACCGGTCGACTCATGTTGGGATTATTAACGTAGTCGCAGAGCTGAGAGGACTCCAGCGCCCCACAGTCATTAAACAGCTCTGAGATCAGTTCGCTGGTGCTGCGGCGCGTGTACGGGTTTGGGAAAGCCAAGATGGCGGTGATGCCCGTCACAGCTATCACCTCCAGGACGGGATACTTCCCCAGCTGGGTCGTCTTCCTGCGTCTGCACCAGGCGATGTTGGCCCGGGTGAAGAGGGTCCCCCACAGGCCCCCAAACACTCCCAGGAGAATGAAGGGCACCAGCTCAGCCATGTACCAGGGCGTGTGATACTCCACGTAGAAAAGCACCAAGCGACTGTTTCCAAAGGGGTTGATGGAGCGCAGCGTGAAGGCCGCCACTAAGGCAGCGAAGAACGAGCGCCACAGAGTCTTCAGAGGGAAGTAGTAGCTCACCTGAGAAACAGAAGAGAAAACATCGTCTTTATTGTCTGTATTTCAAACCATGAAAGGTTTTCTGCCGCTTCAAGCTAATATGCTGCCTTTTTATTGTATTATTACATATTTTTGCATTTGCTAGTTGTATTGAGTACACCTATTTAAAAAATGAATACCAACAACAGCAAGATGTCTGCAGTAAGTGTTATAGAAACAAACACAACAAATATTTAAATTAAAAAGGTTGAAAAACCCAAAAACAATGAGTCAAGCCTCAGAAAAAGGTATATCCACCTCCTCCAGACTGAAGAGAACTCCTCCGATAGGCGCGCCAAAGGCCACTGACACTCCGGCTGCTGCTGCTGCCGACAGCACCTGGAGGGTCAGAGTCAGACACTTAAAACTCTCACAACACACTTCCTGGACAAAAACTCAACTGATTTGTGTATTTTTGAAGCTGGACACATTCCAGGTTATTCAAATCTTTCTTTGGCAAAGGCTGAGAGGTTTATTTATGTGTGATTTTCGAGCTTTGAGTATTGCAAACTCATGACTTTGCCAGTATTTTTCTGCAGATTACAGAAACTAAAACATATACAAACAATATACCCCCACATGTATATACACAGATAGATGTATACACATAATAAAAGGTAAGTTAAGATCCCAAAAAAAGACATATAGATTACAAAAAAATGTATTTCTTTCAAACACTTTTTCAGACCAGAATCGGATTGGAAGTGAAATAAATAAACAGTGGATCAGTGCATCTGTTGTATTGTCCTGTCTATCCTATTATATATTATATCCCATTCACCTATCTTAACCCTGAAGCTGTCAGTTTAGTGCAGACCAACATAAACACGTACCTCTCGCCGCTTGCCCTCGTTCTTGCTGTACTTGGAGAAGAGGCTGCAGAAGAGGTTTCCACAGCAGCAGGCCACGTGGACCAGAGGGCCTTCCTTCCCCAGGCTGAGGCCCGAAGACACGGCCAGGACCAGGGTCACTGTCTTTATGAGGAGGGTCCATTTACCCAGGTAGCCCCGGATTATGAAGCCACTAAGGATCGTCTTGATCTGCACAAAGAATAAAAGAGACAGCTTTGAAACCCCCCTTTCATTTGCCCCCAAGAACTCTGGAGGCTGAACATATTTATTACCTTCATATTTAAGGCCCCGCAGCAGACCCGGGTTCGAATACCGCCCAGGTCTGTTCCCCTCTTTGTCCCATTTCAACTCTGTGTGTCAAAAAGCTAAAATGCCCAAAATATCATATTTAAAATCACCTCTGGGGGGGGGGGATGCTTGTGGTGTAGTGGTTAGAGCCCCCCCCCCCCTCCCCCCATAGAGGCTCAGTCCTCTTCAAAGCAGACCCGGGTTAGAATCAAGCCCGGGTCGTTCTCTGCATGTCATTCCCCTCTCTAACCCATTTCATCTCTGTCTCTCCATAACTGTCTAATAAAGCACAAAAAATGCCCAAAAATAATATCTGATAAATTCACCTCTGGGATTCCTGACCCGCAGGCGTAGGGAGCGAACACTCTGACCAGTGACACAGCCAGGAAAGAGAACAGCAGCGCCCACAGAACGTACAGGAAGTAGTTCAACACGTAAGCTCCCGCCCCCTGAAACAACAAAGCCACCAAAACATTAGTTTATTTTTTCTCCTTTTTCCTTAATATAGCTCCAATGGATCCCTGTTCGCTTCAGGAATTATTTTAAGATTCTATCACTTGTTTTTAATGTTTTAAAGGCCCACCTGTATTCGTTGGATTTCAATTTGAGTAGAGTTTCTGACACATAGACCTCTTCAAATGTTGTTTTTTTATTACCTTGTTTGTGTATTTTATTTTGAGCTTGTCAAGCACCTTGTTCAAGTAAAGTAGTTTTTAAATGTGCTACATGAATAAATATATTAAAAAAAGTTGAAGGCCTATATAAATATGAAATTAAACTACAGTAAAACAATGCTACACCCGAGTAAAGAAGACATTACTGCTGCTGCAGAACTGGGAAATATAATTCACATTATTTTATTTGTTATCCGCTACAGACGTTTTTTCGCGCTGGATGTTAGTGCAGCGTATATTCTGACCTCAGCGTGGCCCGTCATCAGCTCGGCCCATTTCTGCCACTGAGGACATTTGTCTCGGTCGTCGAACGTTGTCTCGTTGGACGTCCAGCAGCATTGCTCGTGGCTGTAGTAAAACGCAGTCAGACACACGCCCTCCTTCAGGTCTGTCATCCAGTCCACCGCCAGGTCAATCACTCCAGCCAGCGTCCCTGCAGAAAATATATATATATATATTTTTTTTTTTTCGAACAGGGAAAGCAAGTGTTAGAGTTAGACAGTTTCTTTTCATTTTGTTATAGCCTCATAGCATAATTGCCTAAATCATATTTACTCTACATCTACTCTATTCTACATCTACTTTTCCCTACTCTATAACCCTTAAAATATGACTTAGGCAATTATGTTAATAGGCTAACGAGAAGTAGATGTTTTACTTAATTGTAACTGTTGTCCACTTGTTTTATCATTTTATTTTATTGTTTGTTATTGTTAAATTTTTTATTTTCTTTACTTGTTCGAAATAAAAAATATTTTCAATTCAACTGATTCATGCTCTACATTTGAGCATTTGAACTTGAAATGAGTTAGTGATGTTAAAGATGATTTTACTTTAACCACATTCTTAGTCAGGGTTCCTACATCTTAAACCTCCAATGAAGAACTTTTAAAAGTAAATAAAATGGTCTAATTTTTCCTCTGATGATCATAAATTACCTTTAACAGAAAGTGAGACCATCAGTGAAAAGAATGCTATTTTTTCCTGCGAACAATTTACAGAAGGCAGACCAGAAACACCTATTTTTCCTAAATCTTCATATCACCATCACTAACCAATTAATTAATTAAGCGTTCCTAGTAGCTACTTCAAGAAAGTCAGATTTATGACTTTTTTTAAAGCTAAACAAAAACAAAAAAAACTAAGTAAGCTTATTATCATTATTATCATCACTATTATTATTATTATTATTATTATTATTATTATTATTATTATTATTACATACATAGTGACAGTCAGCAGCGATGTGAAATGTAAATCTCCTGACCTGAGAGGAGCCCTATGAGCAGCATCACCACCCATCCCGACCAGGCGTCCAGCAGACTCTTGATCAGCTCCCAGAACGACTCTTTGCTCTTACTGGTGATCTGTGGACAGAACAGCAACACACTGACGCTCAGGCTTTCTACAGAGGATGTGTGGATGTGTGTACGAAAGCAGTGCAAACCATGAGGTGAAGACAAATAAATAGACAGACAGACAGACAGACAGATAGACAGATAGACAGATAGATAGACAGATAGACAGATAGACAGATAGACAGATAGACAGATAGATAGACAGATAGACAGATAGACAGATAGACAGATAGATAGATAGATAGATAGATAGATAGATAGATAGATAGATAGACAGACAGGCAGGCAGACAGACAGACAGACAGATACCTTGCGGTGTCGGTCTGTGTCTCTGGATTTCTCCCTGAGCCAGTCGATGGTGTGGAAGTCTTCATACGTTCCCACGTCAGGAAACGGCTCATCCAGGAAATCCATCAGGTTTCCCGTCCCGTTCATTTCCTCCGTGGGCGTGGCACCGCCGCTAACGCCTGGCGGGTCAGTATGAGAGAGACAGAGTTTCATTAGTAGGCTGGGTTTTCATTTCTCTCTTCATTCATGTTATGTATTGTTGAATAATTATAGGGAACCCAACATGCCAAGCCCATTGTGGGTTTTCTGGGTTTCCTTATGTCCTTTGTTATTTAATATTACTTAAAAGGTGGAGTCAGTGATTGTGGAGAACACTTGTGGTCAAAATCACTTTTTTATCAAAATCAGTGAATATCTCCTCACGATCCACTACCTGTCTGTACTATGTGTACGCTGGAAAAAAATCCAGTGTTAATACACAGCCTAGGCTCTTTAAACGGGTATATTGCTAGCTACTGTGGCCCCCTTTGTTTATATCCCAGTTTACAGAGCCTAGGCTGTTTATTAACACCATTTTTTTTACAGTACAGCCAGGTAGCGGTGCTATGTGCTACTGCTAATACATTATAACTGTGATCACACAATGTTTGTATTGTTTGCTGATGGTTGATTATTAAAAAAATTGCTTTTTATCAAGTTGATAAATCAATTCACATCACAAGTACGGACTAGTAGCAGACCACAGTGGCTGAATGTAAACATGTTTGGAGCTAAAAATGATTTAAACGGATAATGTTGAGTTGTACTGTATAGCACTCAAGTTCAGTAAACACAAGTCTTACAACATTGGTCTGCTTTTTCGATATTGGCCCAAAATTTTAATTGTAACAATTCCCATTTTTCACCAATATCTAAGTGAATATTATAGAGGCTTTGGAACAGTGCAGCTCGTGCAATAAATAAATAAAGAGTTGCTCTTAGAAATATCAGCATTTACACTGAACAACAGACGTTTAACATGCATTTCATCTCCATGGTGAAGTTTGGAAGATTTCTGCACAATAGATTTTATATTAAATTACATTTCTCAGATGCTGATGTGATGATCAATGCACAGGAATATGATATTGATGTTTGCATGATGTAGGAAGGACTCGGAGATGGAAACGATTAGAGAAATAACGTGTCATGAGTTAAATGTCTCTGCAGCAGAAATCACAGTAGACGGTATCACAGACACACATATAGATTCATATACAGACATATTTATCAGTATGAATCCTGCAGACACGGCTTTATGTACGTCATCTCAGCTGTTTTACCTTCTCCAGCGTCCATGTTTCAGTCCGTCTTAACGGCTGTGCGCGAGAGAAGCGTCCTTCAAATTAATCCGTTTGGACTTCGGTTTGCATTTTATCTTAGATACGGAGAGAACAGAGGCGTTAGAAACTGATAGAATAATAGGATTTAATACAGAGAAATAAACAGGACAGCGTCACAGGCTGCTTCCCACAATGCACCGCTGCACTGTCAATCTCACGATACCTCCACGAGCTCACGTTGTGGCAGAACAAAGATCGTCTATTGGAACTGTTCGCCCATGGCTAAACTTACGTTCACTGTTTCAAACTGACAACTGTTAAACTTCTTGTACAGTCTGCTGCCTTATTTTAATCTGGACTGGTGTCTCATCGGAATTGGGGGAATACGTGACATTTTCCATATAAATATCTACCGGCATAGTCAAGAGACATTTGTGTCAACAGCTGTTTTAGTGCAAAATCCACTGAAACAATGGTGCACCTGTTCTGACCGTTTTTTTTTCTTTTAATGCTACCATAGTTTGCTACACATAGATAGTATATGTGCTACCATCCAAAATAGGCCTATACATTTTCAATTAGACACGCAGTTCAACAAATATAAAACATAGAAAGAGATATAACATACCGGTACGTAAAAAGTAGCTAGAAATAAAAGCGTTAGGAGGAGTTTTCATGAACATTCCAGGCTTGTTTGAATTTGACCTTTTTCAAATTCATTGAACAAAAAAGATCCTCTATTGAAAATTGTCCAAAACCCCCCTTTTTTTTTCATTGATGCATCAGCGCCACCAGCTGGCGTGGATGTAAATATCTGTTTAGTTTGACACTGATTTTTATTAAATCTAGTTGCAATTTAATGCCTCTAATTTTTCTCTGCCTGATATTTATCACACCGTTCATATCCTGCCTCATGCGTTTGTCGTTTACTCTCATTATTGGTCTAATTATTTCTCCTCTCATTTCTCCCACTATTATTTATATAAATGCCACACTACTACACATACCATCTATGGTCACACCGTATTCCAGTGCTTAATATTACATTTTACTTTCATATGCATGTACAGTATATTTCTAATGTAAAATTGGAGCAATTGTTACAAACTGACTTCCTCCCGGGGATCAATAAAGTATTTCTCATTCAGATGCTATTATTTAAAACAATGTGAGTGTTGTAACCATCAAATGTGTGGAAACAAAATTGTATTTAAAAATATGTAGTCTGTATTACTCACCTTCTAGCAGAGATCACACAGAGCCTTATGCACTAGGTCTGTCAAGAAGCTTTAACTCAGAGAATTCAATCAGGTTTTATTTTAGTCACTTTAATAACCTTTTAACTCAGAGAATTTGAAATATGAAACATTCTGTATCTTAAGAAAAGATTACTTTCACAGTTTGCTTTGGAGGTGAAAGTTTCTGGCAAATCATGACAATAAATACTGAACAAACCTATATTCTAAGTGGCTTTAAATGCCATAGGAATACTTTTCATAGCTGTGAATATGGATTAAATCCTTTTATCTTAATAATTTCACATACACACTCTACCAATTAACTATGTATAAAACCAGTCAGGGACGTCAGTTATTTGCGTCAAAATTATCTTTACATAACCATATTTAGTGACATCACATGCAGTCTGATGGTCGAAACCAGGTCTAGGTTAGAATAGAATAAGGAGCAAACATTATACTATTTAAACTTGCAGCAACATCATTCATTCAGATTGTGTGACGAGGTGGATGACAGGATGAGAATTCTAGATAGTCAGTTTATTCCCGCTAGACTGTGAATCGTTGGTGTTTCCACGAATAATAGTTGATTATTTTTAGTATCTTTAACATAAATAATTCAAATACATACCAGTTGGTTTCTGTATTAAAAGTTGTAAAAAAACATTTATTTAATGCTACATTGTCATGAATGTTGAATAAATACATGTCATAATTGATGTATAAAAATATAACATGGCTTCATCATGCATTGTTTATTCCTCATATGTACCGCTGTACATTGCATAATATCTTAAAATGTTGCCACAATACAGAAATAATATACTCATGATCCCAACGGAGCAAATTCATGATTAAAAACCCAGAGAAATACCACATATCGGATGTAATTAATTATGTACAGTATTTTAAGAACATGAGGTATATCCAATATCGTATTTGTCACCATGAGAAACTACTGAGTACCTCAAACACATTATATTAAGCACTTGCAATAGAGTAATACTTTTATCTAATGGCCGTTAGACATCAAACTATTATTCCCTGATCAACACATTACCACTACGCTGATGACAGGTTCACCATATTTCAAACTTCTTGTTCGTCCTAAACGGTTTCTTGTCCTCAATGTTGTTGTTGAAGAGTCTGAAAATATCCAACAGATTATTATTATTTTTTTATATAGCTCAAATAAAATGTGCAACAGTATTCATGTAACTCACCCTTCTCTGTATGTCTATGAGTAGGAATGTCTTAATGAATGAACTAATGAAAACATGCTCACCGCACAGTGTGAATGTAGGGGTTGATGGAGAGCAGCTGGAGTAAGGAGCCAGTTGAAGCATCAGTGATTTGATTGTGACTCAGACTGTAACGAACACAAAGAGACACAGTGGAACATTTTTTACTGAATTTATATCAACAGAATAGGAACACGTGTTGATATAAAAAGTCGTCTCAGCTCGACATTAAACCGCTATGAGCAGACATTACTGGATATTTTCTTAACCTCATGCCACGTTCAGCTGTTTTCATTAGGCTGGGGATAAATCTTTTTGTCCACCTTCACCCGGGCTACAGTCGACACGGCACTAAGCAGATTTCTGTCACATGAACACAGCAATGTTTACAGTGAGTCACTCACTCCAGGACTTGTACTTTGTGCAGGTGAGTGATGAGTGAGATCAGCAGATGGTCAGTGAGTTGACAGTGACTGAGGTCCAGCTCTGTCAGCCCTTCACAGAGCTCCAGCATCAGGGCCAAACCTCCACAGGCTCTGTGATCCAGTGTGGTGTGACTGAGGTCCAGCTCTCTGCCCAGGGCTCCACACAGGGACTCTGCCCGCCTCAGTGTGTCCCTCTCACTGCTCACTGGGACCAGGTAGACCAGCTGGAGGAGGACAGCTTTACTGGCTCTAAACAGGACAAACAGACCACAGATTCAATCATCAAGACCGGCCTTTTTAACCGCCCAAATATCTTATCATGATGGATGAAAATGGGTGGAGATCTCAAACTCCCCAGCGTTGAACCCAAAGTTATGCCCTTGGACAGAGCTGTTATGATGCATAAAGATAAGTGTGAACAAGATTCTTCTCTGGTTCAGCTCTTGTTGTGGTCTTTCCCACCTGAGCTGGACTGTGTGTAGGACAGGAAACAGCAGGTCCAGCCCGCTGTCGTCCACCTCACAGTGTTCTATGTTGAGCTGTGTGTCCCGGCTGCTGTGTGTCAGGATTGTGGAGATGACCCTGCAGTCCTCAGCAGTCAGACTGAGAGACTCACTGTGCCCGTCCTCCTGCAGCTCCACATTAGAGCAGCAGGACAGATCCAGTCTGTGCTGCAGAGCTCTGAGCAGGCTGACTGCTGCCCCCTGCTGGACGCCACAGGCAGCACAGCAGTGGATCAGCCTCAGCAGCACATTCCTGTCAACACTGGCAGGAACCAAAACACAGAAAAGAGTAATTAAAGGATACTAATGTTTTACATCAAGATTATGGTTTCATTATCAAAGTTTATATAAATATTATATATTATATTATTTTTTATCAGTGATAATAGCAAAGCCTATTATACAGCCGAAATACTGAGAAACCGTCCTGTGTCTGTCCTCGAACACTAATGTCGGGGCCGGGCCCAGCAGCAGACCCGGGTTCGATTCCCGCCCGCGGTCGTTCTCTGCATGTCGCTCCCCTCTCTGCCCCATTTCACCTCTGTCTCTCTGCACTATCAATAAAGCATAAAAATACCAAAAAAATATCTTTAAAAAAAAAGAACACTAATGTCTGACCTGAGTTGAGAAACTTTGTCCAGAGTAAAGAGGATGGACTGTATTTCCTCTGTAGGTATGGAGGTCCACAGGAGGTTCAGTTTAACTCTGTCGCTGTGTTTGAGGGTATAGAGCAGAGCAGCACAGTCCACAGTGTCCATCTCTCTGCACGTCAGGTTGATTTCATGACCCAATGACCTCAGTAAACTGGGTATGAAGGCACCAGCATGAGCTTTATGGAGCACTCTGATGGCAGTCAACACAAAGCTGGGGCTGGGCCTGGAGGAATACATTAGTTTAATCAATGAATCAACAAACTGCTGTTTAACAGAGGCCAAAGCAACACACATACTAATATATAAATGGTATAAACTGTAAGTCTTTATCTAAAGGATAAATAGATCATTTTAGAATTAATAACACCAGATGTCCTAAGGTCATTGAAAGATATAAAGGACCGGATATAAACCAGAGGATATGTAACCTTTGTGTTGATGAGTGTCATGTCCTGTTTCAATTTAATAATGGAAATCTAAGGAATTATAGGAAAAGTACCTGCCAAATTTTAATGTGAACTGCCAATCTATGTTTAAATTAGTTTTGCTTCAGGTCAGATAGGCCAAAAGTTATTGGTAAAGTAGGTGCTTTCTTGAAAAATGTCCTCCAATTATTAAGTAATATTTGTTGAATGCCATTGTTGTTTCGTTATTAATTTATTGTTGTGCTCCATGTATTATGGTCACAAGCTGTTAATAAAATAAATGAAAAAAGAAAAGATTAAAGAAATAAAAGTTAAAAAATAAAATAAATAAATAAATAAAAATGTATCACCTTTTGAATAGGATTCTGTCCAGAAAGGGAATCAGATGTGTGATGCTCTCCTCTAATACACAGTTCTTCCTCAGGTTCACAGTGATGATCTGAGCTGAAGATTGCTGCAGCAGGTAGAGAAGCATCTCCAGGTTCAGACTGTAGGACGTCAGGTCTCCATCCACCTTTCTCAAGAACGACAAGGTCAAGTGTTTGTCCTGGATTTCATTGAGGAAGGTAACTAGCTGCTGGTTCATCTTCTCACTCAGCCTGCAGATAGAAATGTATAAAGATGTCTTAGAACGCTAATTTATCAATACATTTATCAATACATTTTTCATTTAAATGTATCAGTATGTGTTCATAATGCTCAGGAAAGACTTTTACTTGATTGTTAGAGGACCATCATGAAGCAGCAGTGGAATGAGACCCTGAACGGGGACACTGAACTCAGTCAGGTGTAGCTGTGTGACCTTCCAGTATCTCAGCAGAGATGCCAAACTACTCACAACCCTTAACAGAACTCTGTCTGAAGGTGGTGTTTTCTTAGCAGCAAGAGAAAGCTCTTCAACAGCAAACGCACTCGCCATTCTCCCTCTTCTTACCCATTGAGACAGAAGCAAGGCCATGTTGATGGACATCCTGAAAATAAAAGAGAGAAATTATGTACTTACCAAACTGGAAAAACTAAACAAGATGGTATAAGACAGTCTAGTGGTTACATAAAAGCGTACCTCAGACTGTGTAGTTTAGTCGTAGATCTAAAGAGTAGAGACGTTTCTCTGACAGATATTTTTCTGGGTGTGAGGATGAGATCCACATTAGAGCCACAAAGTCCTAGAACTCTCCCCAGAGACCAGCAGGTTTTCCTGGGTAACTCTCCTGTTAACAGCAGGGTGATCATGGGAAGCTGCAGCAGAGAGGCCAACTGCTCCACCTCCTCTCTGGAGCTTACACAGACGATGGTACAAACACTCTGGAAGAAGTCTGGATCACAGCTACAACACAACAGTATGGAGGAAGTGTGAAAAAAGCAAAGGTAACGTACAAGACAAACTGCTTTATAAACCATCTCATGAAGAATGTATTTCATCAAGGATGACATTTTGAGAAAACACATGTAGGGATACTTGATATACACTAGGGCTGGGCGATTAATTGAAATTCAATTACAATTTTGGCTTCCCTCGATCATGAAAACAAGATAATCGTAATAAAACGATTATTGTGTCGCACGCCGTGCCGTGTCTTGTGTGGTAAATGCAGCGAACCCTTCTGTGTGCGCTCTGCCCCGCCCACGCCCGAACACTTTCGCTTTCAGTGATTGCAGTGCAATGGTTTATTCAGCATAAAGTTAAAGTAGCCTACTCGCCCAAGACTGATGTTAAATCGAAACACAAACGCCTTGCGCGAGCGAAATAGCAAGTTGACAGTTGAAACTCCGTGGCGGTGGGTAACGGTGTCATTCAGAGTGACACCTCGCCAGTGTGAGCCGCCCTATTATTTACTATCTATGGAGCCGCCGCACAGAAAAGCCCTGTGGCTTTACGGCTAAAATTAACCGGGGATATCCCGCCCGTTAACGTTGTTGATGTGGAAGGCTTCCGCGATCGGATTGCATTTCTTGAGCCTGGATACACAGAGCCATGTCGCCAAACTGACAGCGCGACTAGAGAAAATATACAGTGATCCGCATCCCTCCGTTAGTTTCAGTCTACAGCTGAACAAATTACAATAACCACCATGGACATCATTTCAATAAAGCCTCTTGTTTTTATGATCATTAGGGCTTTGATGCAAAAAAAAAAAAGTCTGAATATTACGTTGGCAGCTGCTGTGCAGTTTTTTTTTCAGCAACTCAACCTGCACTGTAAAAAAAGGCAATAAGTTGATCTTTCTGTAGATTCATACCTCCTCAACGTGCAAATAAATGAGTTGTTCACAATCACATCCCTAGTAAAATATTATTTTTACTCTTAGATTGGAAGGTTTCACTGTTTATTTATTTAGGGTGTTTTTTTAGTTGTAGGCTATGTTTGAGGAGCACATTTGGGAGTTTAATTTATGCAATGTTGAAAGAATTTACAGAATTTTCATTTTGGTGCATCCCTACAGTGAATAATCGTCTTGAATAATCGTGATTACAATTTCAATCAAAATAATCGTGATTATCATTTTTGCCATAATCGAGCAGCCCTAATATACACCATGTCCTGCATCTAAAATTCTCTTAAATACATTTGTATTAAAGGCAAATATGGGCTTTGGAATGTCATCAAAATAAGAGATTGTACATAATATTATTGAATATACAGTTTAAGTCTGACTTACCTGAGCTGTGAGATATAAGGCAGACACTGTAGGAAACCCTTCACTTCACTCTCTTCATGTGAGCAGCCTCTCAGCTTCACTTGTTTCTTCTCTGATTGGAGTTTCAGCACTTCCAGGAGGATGGAGCTCTTTCTCTCTGAGAGGTCTATGAACCAGACTGCAGGAGCTGACTGGAAAACTGACTGTAATGATGGAAGGACTCTCAGTCCTGTTTCAGTCTCATAGTCCTTCAGATGTGAGTACAGATCCAACAGGAAATCACACTGTCTGCGTTTGCTATGATCCAAAAACATGTGTCGAAAAGGGAATGTTTCATAGCTGCAGACTGACAGTAACAGCTCCAGTGTGTTCTCTCCTGTCTGCTGTTCTCTCTCTGCTGCTGCACAGAACAGATTCCCAAACAACTTGGCTTCACCTTCAAACCAGTAGTAGAAACTGCAACGAGAATTGAACATTTTGTTATGAACTGATGTCAACAGCAGGATAAGAGACATGCATTACTGATATGGAGTATATCTGATAAAACACCACAAACACTTACCGTTAAACATAATACAGTAAAATCAATCAACCAGTAATTCAAGCAACAATTATTCCAACAGGGCTTTATGTGGATTTTAGACCTTTGCTATATGCAATTTTTAAAAAAATATTCAAGGAATAAAAACCAGGAGAGTCAGGCTAGAAAGGTGTGTCCTCATCTCTGTATTAAAGAGTGTATGTTAGACTGGAGCACCACTCCTGAACCCAAAGGATGGCTGAAAGGAAAACTTTAACCTAAACATCATTAATCAATCGGCTCAAAGACTGGAACACTGGACCAGTAGTTTAAACGTCCATCATTCAGTAAAACTCTACATAGTAGTAGTGAAGCAAAGTAAGGATATCCAGAGGAATACTATCACTTCCTGAAGACGTGTTATTTATTTTAATGGTGTTAAAAAACACTTGAACTAAATTCTCTCATTCAGTCCTCTGGTTTATAACAGTAGCCAATGAATGAGCGGCTCATCCAGAATACTATAGACAGTGACGTAATGTTTATGAGGACTGATCAGCTGAACACTAATCTTAAAACTAACAGTGAGTTGCTGTAGATGTAAGAACATAACTCCACTAATGTTCACTGAAGTCCTGTTAATTTACCTGAGGTGTGAGATGTAAGGCAGACACTGTAGGAAACTCCTCACTTCACTCTCTTCATGTGAGCAGCCTGTCAGCTCCACTTGTTTCTTCTCTGGTTGGAGTTTCAGCACTTCCAGGAGGATGGAGCTCTTTCTCTCTGAGAGGTCTATGAACCAGACTGCAGGAGCTGACTGGAAAACTGACTGTAATGATGGAAGGACTCTCAGTCCTGTTTCAGTCTCATTGTCCTTCACATGTGAGCACAGATCCAACAGAAAATCACACCGTCTGTCATTCAAATGCATGTGTCTGCTATAAAAAGGGAAATTTTCATATCTGCAGACTGACAGTAACAGCTCCAGTGTCTTCTCTCCTGTCTGCTGTTCTCTCTCTGCTGCTGCACAGAACAGATTCCCAAACAACTTGGCGACACCTTCAAACCAGTGGTAGATACTGCAAAGAGAATTGAACATTAGGTTATGATTAGATTTCAACAGCAGAAAATGAGCAATGCATTACTGATATGGAGTGCATCTGCTAAAACACTACAAAAACTCAATGATGAGCATAATACAGTAAAATGAATCAACCTGTAATTCAAGCAACAATGATTCTAACAGCTTTATGTAGATTGTAGACCTTTGCTATATGCAATTCTTAAAAAAATGTTTAAGGAAACAATAAACAGGAGGTTCAGGCAACAAAGGAGTATTCTCCTCTCTGTATTAAAGAGTGTATGTTATATTGGAGCACCACTCCTGAACCAACAGGATGGCTGAAAGTAAAACTTTAACCTTCATTTCTTTTTAACCAATCAGGTCAAAGCCTGGAACACAGAACCACTAGTTTTAACATCCATCGCTCTGTAAAACTCTATGAAACTTCATAATAAAGCAGTGAAGCATAATGAGGATTTTCCGAGGGATAACTATCACTTCCTGAAGACGTGTCATTTAGTTTAATGGTGAGTTACTATAGATGTAAGAACACAACTGCACTAATGTTCACTGAAGTCATCTGAAGTCCAGTTCATTTACCTGAGCTTTGAGATATAAGGCAGACACTGTAGGAAACTCCTCACTTCACTCTCTTCATCAGAGCAGCCTTCCAGCATCACTTGTTTCTTCTCTGGTTGGAGTTTCAGCACTTCCAGGAGGATGGAGCTCTTTCTCTTTGAGAGGTCTATGAACCAGACTGCAGGAGCTGGCTGGAAAACTGACTGTAATGATGGAAGGACTCTCAGTCCTGTTTCAGTCTCACACAGGTCCAGTAGGAAATCACACCACTTATCTCTGAGAGCGGATCCTCCATATCTGCAGACTGACAGTAACAGCTCCAGTGTCTTCTCTCCTGTCTGCTGTTCTCTCTCTGCTGCTGCACAGAACAGATTCCCAAAGAACTTGGCTTCTACTGAAGGTCCTGATACATGAAGCATGAAGCTGAAATCAAGAGAATAAAAGAAGAATTGTATTTTTTTTTTTTTTTTAAATATCCCAATATCATATAAAACAATTTGTCTCTGTGGCATGACAATCATGCGAAACCCTTAGATATGTCACGCACGCACACACACACACACACACACACACACACACACACACACACACACACACACACACACACACACACACACACACACACACACACACACACACACACACACACACACACACACACACACACTAAAAATTTTTGATGATGTATGATTTTTATCATATACAATTAAAACTTTAAACTTCGACAGACTAAATTAAACAGTTCCTAATTCAAATAAAAAAAATATTTTACCTGAGCATTGAGATATAAGGCAGACACTGTAGGAAACTCCTCACTTCACTCTCTTCATCAGAGCAGCCCGTCAGCTCCACTTGTTTCTTCTCTGGTTGGAGTTTCAGCACTTCCAGGAGGATGGAGCTCTTTCTCTTTGAGAGGTCTATGACCCAGACTGCAGGAGCTGACTGGAAAACTGACTGTAATGATGGAAGGACTCTCAGTCCTGTTTTAGTCTCATACAGGTCCAGTAGGAAATCACACCACTTATCTCTGAGAGCGGATCCTCCATATCTGCAGACTGACAGTAACTGCTCCAGTGTCTTCTCTCCAGTCTGCTGTTCTCTCTCTGCTGCTGCACAGAACAGATTCCCAAAGAACTTGGCGATACCTTTAAATTGCTCACAGGAACTGCAACGAGAATTGAACATTTTGTGATTTGTTGTCAACAGCAGAAAATAGAGCCATGCACTACTGATATGGAGTGTATCTGCTATAAGGCCATAAAATCCAGTAATTTACTGAATTAAATTCTCCAAAAAAATGTTTAAAGAACCAGGACAGTCAGGCTACAAAGGTGTGTCCTCATCTCCGTATTAAAGATTGTATGTTATACTGGAGCATCACTCCTGAACCAACAGGATGGCTGAAAGGAAAACTTTAACTTTAACCTAAACATTTACTAATCAATCGTCTCAAAGCCTGGAACACTGGAGCACTAGTTTAAATGTCCATCATTCAGTAAAACTCTATGAAACTCTACAAAGTAGTAGTGAAGATTAATGAGGATTTCCAGAGGAATACTATCACTTCCTGATGACGTGGTATTTAGTTTAAAGGTGTTAAAAGACACTTGCCAAATTCTCTCATTCAGTCCTCTGGTTTATTCACTGTTTAAACATCCTGCTAAGTCACCACTCACTGATTGGCTCTCCTAGAAGCAGGGTGGCCAATGAATGAGTGGCTCATCCAGCACACTATAGACAGTGACGTAATGTTTATATGAACTGTTCAGTTTAAGACATTACCTTAACCTTAACACTAACAATGAGTTGCTGTAGATGTAAGGAACACAACTCCACTAATGTTCACTGAAGTCCAGTTCATTTACCTGAGCTGTGAGATATAAGGCAGACACTGTAGGAAACTCCTCACTTCACTCTCTTCATGTGAGCAGCCTTCCAGCATCACTTGTTTCTTCTCTGGTTGGAGTTTCAGCACTTCCAGGAGGATGGAGCTCTTTCTCTCTGAGAGGTCTATGACCCAGACTGCAGGAGCTGACTGGAAAACTGACTGTAATGATGGAAGGACTCTCAGTCCTGTTTCAGTCTCATAGTCCTTCACATGTGAGCACAGATCCAACAGGAAATCACACTGATACTTGCTTTTATGATCATCATAGATGTAATAAAAAGGTAATGCTTCATATCTGCACACTGACAGTAACTGCTCCAGTGTCTTCTCTCCAGTCTGTTGTTCTCTCACTGCTGCTGCACAGAACAGATTCCCAAACAACTCGGCTTCACCTTCAAACCATAAACAGCAACTGAAACTAGAATTGTTGAACATGTTGTTATGATTTGATGTCAATAGCAGGAAACAAGCAATGCATAACTGATATGGAGTGTCTTCTTTTAGGCACCAAACACCCACTAAGGAGCAAAATACAGTAAAATAAATCTACCTGTAATTCAATTGAAAATATTCCAACAGAGCTTTATGTGGATTATGGACCTCTGCTGAATGAAATTCCCCCCCCCCCCCAAAAAAAAGTACCAGGAATCAGGAGAGTCAGGCTACAAATGTATATCCTCATCTCCGTATTAAAGAATGTTAATTATCACTTCCTGAATACGTGTCATTTATTTTAATGGTGTTAAAACACTCAAACTAAATCCTCTCATTCAGTCCTCTGGTTTATTCATTGTTCAAACATCCTGCTCAGTCACCGCTCACTGATTGGCTCTTCTAGAAGCAGGGTGGCCAATGAAAGAGCGGCCCATCCAGCACACTAAAGAATAGGCATACTGTTTATGAGGACTGGCCAGTTGTAGACATTACCTTAGCATTAAAATGTACAGTGAGTTGCCTAGATGGAAGAACACAACTCTACAAATGTTCACTGAAGTCATATGAAGTCCAGTTAATTTACCTGAGCTTTGAGATATAAGGCAGACACTGTAGTAAACTCCTCACTTCACTCTCTTCATCAGAGCAGCCTGTCAGCTTCACTTGTTTCTTCTCTGGTTGGAGTTTCAGCACTTCCAGGAGGATGGAGCTCTTTCTCTCTGAGAGGTCTATGAACCAGACTGCAGGAGCTGACTGGAAAACTGACTGTAATGATGGAAGGACTCTCAGTCCTGTTTCAGTCTCATAGTCCTTCACATGTGAGCACAGATCCAACAGGAAATCACTCTGAGTCATGAGAAGATCATCATCATCATCCATGTTATAAAAAGGGAATGTTTCATATCTGCAGACTGACTGTAACAGCTCCAGAGTCTTCTCTCCGGTCTGCTGTTCTCTCTCTGCTGCTGCTGCACAGAACAGATTCCCAAAGAACTTGGCGATACCTTTAAATTGCTCACAGGAACTGCAACGAGAATTGAACATTTTGTGATTTGTTGTCAACAGTAGGATAAGAGCCATGCATTACTGATATGGAGTCTATCTACTAAAATGCCATAAAATCCAGTAATGAGCAAAACACAGTTAAATCAATAAACCTGTCATTCAAGTAAGACTGATTCTTACAGGGCTTTATGTGATTTACTGAATTCAATTCTCCTCAAAATGTTTAAAGAACCAGGACAGTCAGGCTACAAAGGTGTGTCCTCATCTCCGTATTAAAGATTGTATGTTATACTGGAGCATCACTCCTGAACCAACAGGATGGCTGAAAGGAAAATGAATATTGAATATTATCACTTCCTAAAGATGTGTTATTTATTTTAATGGTGTTAAAAGACACTTGCCAAATTCTCTCATTCAGTCCTCTGGTTTAGTCACTGTTTAAACATCCTGCTAAGTCACCGCTCACTGATTGGCTCTCCTAGAAGCAGGGTGGCCAATGAATGAGCGGCTCATCCAGCACACTGTGACGTAATGTTTATGTGAACTGATCAGTTTAAGACATTACCTTAACATTAAAACTAACAGTGAGTTGCTGTAGATGTAAGGAACACAACTCCACTAATGTTCACTGAAGTCCTGTTAATTTACCTGAGCTGTGAGACATAAGGCAGACACTGCAAGAAACTCCTCACTTCACTCTCTTCATGTGAGCAGCCCGTCAGCTTCACTTGTTTCTTCTTTGATTGGAGTTTCAGCACTTCCAGGAGGATGGAGCTCTTTCTCTTTGAGAGGTCTATGACCCAGACTGCAGGAGCTGACTGGAAAACTGACTGTAATGATGGAAGGACTCTCTGTCCTGTTTCAGTCTCATACAGGTCCAGTAGGAAATCACACCACTTATCTCTGAGAGGGGATCCTCTATATCTGCAGACTGACAGTAACAGCTCCAGTGTCTTCTCTCCAGTCTGCTGTTCTCTCTCTGCTGCTGCACAGAACAGATTTCCAAAGAACTTGGCGATACCTTTAAATTGCTCACAGGAACTGCAACGAGAATTGAAAATTAAGTTATGATTTGATGTCAACAGCAGGATAAGAGCCATGCATTACTGATATAGAGACAGTGCATGAAATAGGCCACGCCCATCGTGGGGGAAACCGTTGAACACCGTTCCATTCACTTTGTATTGAAGGAGACCTGTATTCTGCAAACAAACTTAATTAAACATCTATCTAACAAAAAAACGTTGCTTTCTTTAAAGCTACGACTCTTGTCTGTCTATACGAGCTGTTTATTGAGGTGTTTTTGTCCCATCTGACCTGGCGGGAAACAGCGCCCCCCCCCGGAATTACACCACGGAGACGTGTCAGCAGTGGAGATGCACTTTGCGTCTGAGTTGTTCATGATCAGAATGTCACAACCGGTCACAATATGTTATTCAAACGTAATCATTTGTTAAAACGGTTTGTAAACCTAAGAAAAAGCCGTGATCCGTTACGAAGGATACGGTGGATAAGAAGAGAGGATGCCAGGATCAATAGCCTACACGACTTAAGTGGTGGAAAACTTTGAGACCCTGACACAAAATACACTTATAGGTGAAGTAGAAGTCTTTGGGTATGTGGCACAGACTCAGGTCCATTCATGGGAAGTGACTTCGGGCTCAGTTCCGTTTGCCACGGGTGTAAAGCCCCTATCTCACTGGGCTGCGACTGTTTGCGACAGGTTGGAGACCCAAAATTGCAAGAAAATATGCGAATTAGCGACAATTTTTATTTGCAGTCTCACTGAGTTGGTTCCTCACGACAGGTTTGCGAATGTCCTGTCCAAAACATGCCGAACGTCTGGTGAGCATCGCACGAATGGAACGGCAGTCTAATTTTTGTCTCAAATCAGTCGCAATTTAGTTTCATATGTCGCAAAACCCTCGCAAAGTTGTCTTACACTTCTCGCACTTTCTGACTCGCGGAGACTAAATAAAGAAGGGTTTGCGACGCGTTCGAGACACCTGTGACGACTCTGAGACTATTTTGAGAGAACATTTGTCGCACAAATTTTTTTAACATGTTCAAAATTCATGCGACAGGACTGCGAGGCTCTGCGACTCATGCGAGGAAATTCAGACCCCCGCGAACGTTTCAAGACAGTTTAGATGTCACTGTCACTGGCTGGATTAACTGTTAGCCTGCTGTTTCTATCAGCAATAAGGAAGAGTAATACGGTTGACAGAAAGCCTAGATGGATGTAAGTTTAACTGGCGAGGATGGAGTACGTGAGGGTTAGCCTACAGCAGAAGGCTTACATTAGCGTACATTAGGTAACAGTTTTGTCTCGATATTGAAAATTACTCAATCATTTTAGCTCGTATAGACAGACAACAGTCTTGGCTTTAAAGAAGGTAACGTGTATTAAGTTTGTTTGCAGAATACAGGTGTCATTCAATATAAAGTGAATGGAACGCTGTGTATTGTTTTTCCCCCTCGATGGAAGTGGCCTCCGATCATGACGCCTTCCGTCTCTATGGAGTGTATCTGCTAAAAGGCCATACAATCCACTAATGAGAAAAACACACAGTGCGTTTCCATAGGACAACTAGATTGGATTAAGACATATACCGAATTTGCCACTTGAACGGACCGCGTCACTTGTACAGTGTACATGGCCTTTCAAATATTCGATAAATGGCCGGAGCATAGCTGACTTCGCTATGCTAGGTGGCGCTGTAGCCCTTTCAACAAGTGGTTATAGAGCCACGTCAGGTTCCTTTCCGACAAACCCACTACTATTTATTACATTGTCTCCTTCCACTTCCTTGTGAAATCCTCCGCAGGGATTCTCGAGCAAGCACAGAACGAGAACTCCGATATGAGATATGCGATCCTCTAAACATGCAGGTAGAATGCCGACTATGATCAAGTTATCTAGGTGTTCTTATCCGACTTTGTCAGTTAATGCGCCGATTTGTGTGCGAAGTAGATCGGATAAAGGTGTTTACATGTATTTTACAAGTCCTGTTGAAGTCTTATTCGTTTATTTACCCGATTATGAGAGTTCAATCAATATGCCTGAATTAAATTCTCCTCAAAATGTTTACAGAACCACGAGAGTCAGGCTACAAAGGTGTGTCCTCATCTCTGTATTAAAGATTGTATGTTATACTGGAGCACCACTCCTGAACCAACAGGATGGCTCAAAGGAAAACTTTAACTTTAACCTAAACATTTATTAATCAATCAGCTCAAAGCCTGGAACACTGGACCACTAGTTTAAACGTCCAATCAGTAAAACTCTATGAAACTTCATAATGTAGTGGTGAAGCATTATGAGGATTTTCAGAGGGATAATTATCACTTCCTGATGACATTTAGTTTAATGGTGTTAAAAAACACTTGAACTAAATTCTCTCATTCAGTCCTCTGGTTTATTCACTTTTTAAACATCCTGCTCATTCACCGCTCACTGATTGGCTCTCCCAATGCAATGTGCGCTCATTAAAATGTCAGCTTCACTTAAAAGTCCGGTGTGGGTCAACAGTGCATTGCAAAATATGCAGCATAAAGTTATTAAATTTGTCTACGACCGTGATGTTAAATCAACTTCACACAAAGCCTCCGACCGAGCAATGCAGCGAGAATATCGCAGAACAGCGATGAGTTTGCAGGTCTGCAATTAATGAGCGACCCATCCAGCACACTATAGACAGTTACAGTATATAACGTGTATGAAGACTGATAAGTTAAAGACATTACCTTAACCTGCTAACTAATAGTGAGTTGCTGTAAATGTAAGCAACACAACTAAACAAATGTTCACTGAAGTCATATGAAGTCCAGTTCATTTACCTGAGCTGTGAGATATAAGGCAGACACTGTAGGAAACTCCTCACTTCACTCTGTTCATCAGAGCAGCCTCTCAGCTTCACTTGTTTCTTCTCTGGTTGGAGTTTCAGCACTTCCAGGAGGATGGAGCTCTTTCTCTTTGAGAGGTCTATGAACCAGACTGCAGGAGCTGACTGGAAAACTGACTGTAATGATGGAAGGACTCTCAGTCCTGTTTTAGTCTCATAGTCCTTCACATGTGAGCACAGATCCAACAGAAAATCACACCGTCTGTCATTCAAATGCATGTATCTGTTATCTAAAGGGAAATTTTCATATCTGCAGACTGACAGTAACAGCTCCAGTGTCTTCTCTCCTGTCTGCTGTTCTCTCTCTGCTGCTGCACAGAACAGATTCCCAAAGCACTTGGCTTCTTCTGAAGGTCCTGATACATGACGCACAACGCTGAAATCGTGAGGATTCAATCATATTTTAAAATTTCCTCAGGGGGCTTTATGGTCTGTACAACATACAACACACTCTTTCCAATGATCCTGGATTTGGATTGGTAAAAAGTCTTTACAATTTAAAATTATTACTAAAACATCTGTTTGAAACATAGTATGAAATCTCCTACAATTAACTTGGTTTGGTAGTTTATGGGTCCGTACTCATTGTATTACACCTGGTTCATTTGATCACAACATAGAAATGTGAGCTCCAATAGTGCCAAACTTTAAACCAATTTTTTTGTTATAACTGATTAAAGTTTTGCCAAAAAATAAAACAGAAGCAGGCGTGTGTGCAGCTGTGTAATGCTGTTGCCATGTATTTCTTCCTTAAGGGGGAGAAGTTAATTTGTTTTACAGTTGAGTATGGTGTTTCAGATGGCTAGGTTAAGCAAAGTGCATTCAAAGCAATGCATTATTACAATTTTATTTTAAGACTTGGAAAAAGATCGTTATCTGATCGGAAATGAAAAATTGGTATCGGCCCATCCCTGGTTTTTATCCACTCTTTGTTATATTCATATTCATAAAGCATAATGAAAAAATTAAATAAAAAATAAAACTGTTGTTAAAACAGTAATTCAACATTAAATACCATTACATACCTGAGTGAGCTGATGTTTGGCAAAAACTTGGAGAGCGACTCGTACAGATTGTGGCAGACAGAAGTTGCCCTGTCCGAGTGGAGGCGAACATTAACTTTGATAGTAATCTCCTTCATGAGTTTTGCTGCTCTTTCAAACAGCTGCTTTTTACCATTAACTGGAAGGTGCAACTGATTTCCATCAAGGCCAAGCAAACTGGTGTAGTCCATGTTCTCTTCACTGAGAAGGAACATCTCCCACAGCTGCAGTGACAGAGAGTCAGTCCTATAATTGAAGAGAAAGTGAAGAACATGTCATTATTAGACAAGTAACAGAACCGTATCAGAAAAATCTTCAGAGTTAAACTATTGCAGAAGGACCATACTTAATTTTAATTCACATTCATTACAAATTAATATTCCCCATCCATTTCTTACACTAACTTATCCTGAACCGGGTCATGGGGGTCAATTTATTTTTTTAATTCTCATGAGCCCCTTTTACACAGCCAGTGAAAGCCGGAAATATGCTGGAATTTCGGCCCTCCGCCCTGCTGTATAAATAAATGCGACCGTTGCGGAATGGGGGAAGAAAGGTGCGAGAGACTGTTCCGGGAATTTTACTACCTCGGGGGGGGGAGGGGGGGGGGGGGGTAGTAAGATTGCCGACACAATCAGTTCCGCCTCTCTGAAAAATGCGGCCAGAAATGCGTGTGGCGTGTGACGTTCCATAGCTACGTTCTAAACATGCGACCATGGTAGCAGTTGAAAGACGTGTGTTTAACATTAACCACGGCGGCCTGATGTCCCATAAAAATCACCAAATAAAAGGAACGGTGTATAATCTATAGCTGGTCATAAGGTCCCCCGCGCTTCATTTTCCAGAGTTTATGAGTGTATTTCTGCCCGGGGAAAGTTGTACAATGAAGTGGGAAAGTTATTGCTATGCTAAGCTAATATGCGACCGGATCGCCGCCGCTATTATTATCCTTACGTTTGAGCGTACAGTATCTCACAAAAGTGAGTACACCCCTCACATTTCTTCAAATATTTCATTATATCTTTCCATGCGACAACACTGAATAAATTACACTTTGATACAATGTCAAGTAGTCAGTGTACAGCTTGTATAACAGTGTAAATTTACTGTCCCCTCAAAATAACTCGACACACAGCCATTAATGTCTAAACTGTTGGCAACAAAAGTGAGTACACCCCTAAGAAAAAATGTCCAAATTGGGCCCAAAGTGTCAATATTTAGTTTAGCCATCATTATTTTCTAGCACTACCTTAACCCTCATGGGCATGTAGTTCACTAGAGCTTCACAGGTTGCAACTGGAACCCTCTTCTACCCATTCATGACGACATCAAGGAGCTGGTGGATATTAGAGTCCTTGCGCTCCTCCATCTCCCGTTTGAGGATGCCCCAAAGATGCTCAATAGGGTTTAAGACTGGAGACATGCTTGGCCAGTCCATAACCTTTACCCTCAGCTTCTTTAGCAAGCCAGTGGTCGTTCGGAGGGGTGTTTGGGGTCGTTATCATGTTGCAGTACTGCCCTGCGGCCCAGTTTATGAAGGGAGGGGATCATGCTCTGCTTCAGTATGTCACAGTACATGTTAGAATTCAATGAACTGTAGATCCCCAGTGCTGGCAGCACTCATGCAGCCCCAGACCATGACACTCCAACCACCATGCTTGACTCTAGGCAAGACACACTTGTCTTTGTACTCCTCACCTGTTTGCCGCTCCACACTCTTAACACCATCTGAACCAAATAAATGTATTTTGGTCTCATCAGACCACAGGACATGGTTACAGTAATCCATGTCCGTAGTCTGTTTGTCTTCAGCAAACTTTTTGTGGGGTTTCTTGTGCATCATCTTTAGAATAGGCTTCCTTCTGGGACGACAGCCATGCAGACCAGTATGATGCAGAGTGCGGCGTATGGTCTGAGCACTGACATGTTGACCCCCCACCCCTTCAAGCCCTTCAGCAATGCTGGCAGCACTCATACGTCTATTTTCCAAAGCCAACCTCTGTGTACGACGCTGACCACGTGCACTCAACCTTCGTAAACTGGGCCGCAGGGTGGTATTGCAACATGATAACGACCCCAAACACACCTCCAAGACGACCAGTGGCTTGCTAAAAAAGCTGAGGGTAAAGGTTATGGCCTGGCCAAGCATGTCTCCAGACCTAAACCCTATTGAGCATCTTTGGGGCATCCTCAAACAGAAGGTGGAGGAGCGCAAGGTCTTTAATATCCACCAGCTCTGTGATGCTGTCATAAATGGGTGGAAGAGGGTTCCAGTTGCAACCTGTGAAGCTCTAGTGAATTACATGCCCAAGAGGGTTAAGGCAGTGCTGGAAAATAATGGTGGCCACACAAAATATTTACACTTTGGGCCCAATTTGTAATTTTTTTCTAAGGGGTGTACTCACTTTTGTTGCCAGCAGTTTAGACATTAATGGCTGTGTGTCGAGTTATTTTGAGGGGACAGTAAATTTACACTGTTATACAAGCTGTACACTGACTACTTTACATTGTATCAAAGTGTCATTTATTCAGTGTTGTCCCATGGAAAGATATAAAGAAAAATGTGAAGAAATGTGAGGGGTGTACTCACTTTTGTGAGATACTGTATATCCACACTTTATTTCTGTCTACAGTAACGTGACTTCACACACTGTGTATGTGTATATGCTATGTCTGAATGGCAGAGCGCTGCCATCACAAAGAGAATCGCTCACAGCCAACCTGTCACACAAACCCACACACACAGACACACAGGTGAAGCAGGAGCAAGCAAGGACGGCATATTGCCGGACTGTTGTTCCGTCAATATGCCGCAATCTCTGTGTAAAAGGGGCTATGGATTCATTTATAGAAAAAAGTGGTTACATGAAAACAACAAATTCAATGCTGCTTAATTAGATATGTTGTTGTAACTTAAGCAGTAATTTGACACTTAAACTTAACTTGCCTACACATACCATTGGACATTCTTCAAGCATCCAAACAGTTGTCTCATTCCTAGCTCTGACACCTCTGCACCCTCCAGGTCCAGACTTAGTTTCCTCTGCTTCGACTGAGCGACCACATAGGCCACAGCACAGCAGAGGTAGGGATCAAGACTCTCTTCACTGAGATCAAGATGGTAGTTCAGTTTGTCCAGAAAGCAGATGCATGCTTCCGGACACTGGGACTCGTAAAGGCACTGGCATAAGAACACTTGGTTACACAGATGAGGGGAAAATGTGGTTATCACTTCGTTGAAGAACCAGTTAGAAGTATCTTTAAGCTCCTGAGCTGGAATGAGACACGTCATCAAAGTAGGATACTTCTGACTCAACAATCTACACATGAAAGGGATCAGATGTTTCATGTGTTTCATCTCCTCCCTGAGACATTGCTGGAAAACATCTTTGATTTTATCTGAATTCTTCAAGAGCCAAAGTGCTGCAAAAAACTCCTGCATTGTGTAATGGAGAAATGCACATGTGGTTTCTGTCTCAGTGTGGGCGACTTTGATATCAAGTGATTTCAGGAAGGAAAGGACACATCTGTCTTCACAGGTGAGCTTGGTCAGTATCACAGTTTTTGCTTCAGTGGCTTTAAAAGCCACTTCGGCCAGAGACAGTATTTGTTCACTGTTCTTCTTGATTAATGGATTCAGATCTTTGTTTGTTTTTTTGTTGCTGTTCATTTGAAGGCAAAAACGAACTATGTGTATGTATATTTCAGTTATACTGCATGGCTGTGAAGAAGCATCTGGTGTCTCTGAGGAGAAGCAGGCAGCCACCATTAGAGCGTACATTGGGACATGACATAGAGTTAACAACTCCAAGTTTAAAACCTTCTCCTGGTTTTCACCTAGCATTGCAGATAAGTATGTTTTAATGGTCTGCTCACTAAAGCCTTTCACTTCCACTCTGAGAAAGTCTCTAGAACCGAACTCTTCTTCATCCTCCGGTCTGCAAGTTAAGATGACCTTGGCATCAGGGAGAAGGTCCTTCTTCACAAGCTGCTCCACCACTAAAGAAGAGAGACCTGTGACTCCATCCAGAATGACTGTCACATTGTCAGAGTTCCTCTTTATGTCCTGTAAGACCTCATCCTTGCCTTCATCTGGTTCACTGAACACAGAGAAGAGAAGATCTTCCAGAGTCCTGGCTGTCATGATGTGGGATGTTTCTCTCATGTCAAAGTAAAACATGTAATCCAGCTCCTTGTTGTCCCTTTCTGCCCAGAGTCTCAACATTTCGTGAGTGAGTGCTGTCTTTCCAATTCCAGGCTTACCCACCAAGAGTATGTTTTTATCTGTTTTCAGCAGGTCACTGGGGGAGATTTCTGGTTTACCCTCCGGGATGTATGTCCTTAGCTTTTTAGGGCGAGGCATTCGGCTCTTCTTGCTCTTCAATTTCTTTATTTTAGATGGAGAAACACTACCTTGTGTATCTAACACAGGTGACACGTACGACAGATCAGGCTTGTAGTTTTCTTTAAATAGCTTTGTGTTTGCCATCCAAAACTCTTTTGAAATTGTTGCCGCTTTTGCCTTCAGCTTTGCCTGATATCTGTAGCACGGCTTTGGACCTGAACAAAAACAGCAGTGGGGAAATAAATACATTATTCAATAACTGACTGTTTTGACCTTACACTAAATAAAAGATTCATATTTGCACACAGCACAATGAAAGTGCATGATATCAAAACACAACATAAAAAAAAAAGATAATAAAATGTTTTAAAATACCTTGTAAGTAGTTTGTATCCATTTGTGGGTCGTCCTTGAAAGGAAAGCAGCTGATCCACTGGTGCAGGTCAAACTCGTTTTTCTCAGGGAGAGGAGGAGTCCTCCCTACGATCCTCTTCCTCGTCATGTCAATAATCTTGAGGAACACGTAGCAGGCCGCGTCCCCCTTTCTGATGACAGTGTCCACTATTTTTCTGGTTTTATCGTAGTCATCCTTCTCTGCTTGTATTTTACTGACCTCTTCATCACTTAAAACTCGTTGCTGATACAAGTTCTCCAAAATCACTGAGAGGTTCTTTAATTCTCTCACGAGGTCCAGCCTGGCATCGCTGACATATTTTATGGCAGAGTGTGATGTACAAGCCATGTGTCCGTACCTCTGTATGTTCTGCACACAGACCCACTTTCAATAATCTGTAGAACAAAGCACCAGGTTAAATAAAATGGGAATTATAACAATTACTGTTATTGCATGTTGAGGGCTCAAAACATTCGCCACTGTTAATGCTCGGGATACGGCTATTCATAAATTAAGAAACATTGCGCTGTAAAGTTACTCTTAATAAATACAGATGTAACCGGTGTGAGCCTCAACACCGAGTAACACCGGTAACACCTACTACTGCGGCAACCCTACGATGCAGCTAACCACAAATTGTGAAAATGGGAACTGTCATACCAATGAAATTTCAGTGATCTTTCAAGGTGGCCAACCTTCACAGACCTTGAGCTGGCAGATTTTTGGGGAGAATCAACCACTCCATATTCAGCCATTAGGTATTTAGGCTGGAATATGGAGCTGTCAACATGTAGCAAACTTTATGTTTTATAAGGAGGACATTTCATCATTGGTATTAGAGATGGAAAAATCATACTCAAAATATACTACTACATTTATTTACTCCCTGTGACACCCCGAAAATAATCTCTTCCCGACCCTCCAGGTTGAGAATCGATAGTCTACTCTCTAGACCACACTGTACACAGACACATGCAAACTGTATTTTAGAGACACACACTTACATATAAGCCTCAAAATCTCCTCGGGTAATGATCGACCCCATCAGTTGCTGCTCACTGGCTTTGGTACCTGATCAAATAAAAGAATAAAATAAAATGTGTCACAAAATATAATCAAGTCAATATTGGTAGAGAGATCCAAGAGTCCCAGATCAAGGGGTATTGGTGAGATGGTTTGGGCAAATGAAAGAGATTGAGACTCAGGTGGAAACAAATAAATTGTGCTTTTTATTTTATTTTAAAAAACATACATTTATTCAAATGGTCTTTGTCCATTAAGGTACATGATTTTTGGTCATGATTAGAAAATCGATTTTAAATATCTACATGGCAATTGTATTTATACAACCATACCATATGACGTGTCAATCTACTTAAAGGTGAAGTAAGCGGTTTATTTGTGTTAATATATGTGTTATATCACTCCATATTCCTACAGCAATCACTTCAACAGAGTGCGGACGTCATATCACAGGTCTCCAAGTCATTCTGATTTGCAGTAATAGCCCAATTAAAATGTTGTAGTATCCCGATTTTTTATCCAATCAGGAGAGAACGCTACTAACCGTCACTCGTCTCACTCATATATATTATATACACTCCATGGTCTCACTGCCGGTGCAAGCCAGAGCAACAGATGGGTGAATGTGTATGCGCCTACAATGGCGGAGCAGGTAAAAATCCTTCCCAATGTCTGTTTTGATGGTTTTTATCATGTTTTATCCGGTTTTATCACACTTATGGATCTGAGATGATGCTAGATAACTTGCTGCTTGAAGACCGCAATGCATTAATGTGGTGACGTAGGGACGAGCGAGGGGACTGCTAACTGCAGTAACTGACAGGAAGTTAGCTAAAAGAACCATTCCGCTTACTGAACCTTTAATAATCAATTGAATTCTGTATGAATAAAAATATTTATGTATTTTACTTTACTGTTACAAGCATAAACTATAACATAATTACTACCAAAATAGCATATGAAACTAAGTTTGCCAAAACATTATGATAGATATAGCAACAAAAAAGAAAAGAAAACAGAGCATTCAATAACAAGCTAACATTGTGACCGTTAAATTACCGTTTAACCGCCTACTTGACTTATAAAGGTTTGAGTTGGTCTCAGCCATGGATAGTATACAATTATATTTTTAGCTCAATAACATACATGTTGTTTCGAATACTTTTTATTTTCTGTTCTTTAAAACTAAACCAAAGTTAAAGAGACTGTTAAAAAAAGTATTAAATACAACTATAGTAAGGGCCTTTTCACATCAACCTGGCACTAGTCTCGCAAAGCCAGACCAAACTACAGCAAGTAGTATGGTCTGGAAGCACTCTGTTTAGAGCCGTCTATTCGGGTGGGGAAACCGGGGGAAACTGGACTAGCCTGTTTGTATTTGTTTAAACCAATCACAATCATCTAGGGCGGGGCTAACCCCGGGAAGCAGCAGCGGTGTCCTGCAAAATAGTGCCGGGGGGGGACTTATTTTGATGGAACGTCTTCACGTCCAGAGACTGTCAGAGAAATGGCTAAACCCGCAAACGCCACACAAAAACTATTAAAGACAAAAGGAATGTACATAGTGTGTTGCTTTCTAACCAGCATGTCAAGACACCATACACTTTAGCCCCCGAGGAGCTCACGGGATAACTTAACCGGAGTTAACTAGCCACCCACGTAGTGTTATCTCTGGTAACATTATCATCGGCGGTTGAGAGGACGGCTACGGCGGTCGAGTAGAATTTTTAGCATTCGAGAACTTATGTCACCACCTCCTATCGCTGTAGTCAAAGCCGTAGTCCGTCTGTTTACAGGCAGAACAGGGTTTTGACGTTGTGAGCGCTACACCAACTGCAGCAAGTAGCCGTAAGAGTTGCTAGGTGATAGTGGAAGCCGTTGGAATATTTCCCCGTCGCTAAAACACCGCTGCATAGTCCCTAATTCACCAAAGAAAGGGAACGGCGGATCTTAATCTAGCTGGTTATAAGGTCCGGTGCTCAATTCAAACCCCCACGCTTCATTTTCCAGAGTTTATGAGGGTATTTCTGCCCGGGGGTAGTTGTACAATGAAGTTGGACAGCTAGGCTAAGCTAGGATGCATCCCGGACCGCCGCCGCCAATATTATTATCCCGAAGTATCGCCACACTTTATTTCTGTCTACAGTAATGTGACTTCTCACACCCTGTGTGTGTGTGTGTGTGTGTGTGTGTGTGTGTGTGTGTGAGAGAGAGAGCGCTGAACATAAGCACACGGGTTGACTGTGAGCGAATTGTTTCCGAATTTGAGGGGGATCACAATAGGGGAAAGCCAGCAACCGGAAAAGGAGGGGGCTGCGTCAGGGCTGCGTAGCTTTTCGACGCAAGCGAATAGACGCTGGCGGAAGTGGTCATGCCAGACTAACCTGGCACTAATGTTAGTTACCATAGTTACAGCTACTTAAAGTAAGCTAACATTGTGACAGTTTTATTACCGTTGATCCGCCTACTCTTTAGCTAGGGTTTGTGTTGGTTTTATTACAAATTAATGTTATTGTTCTTCTTTCTTAAAACGTTTTTAAACCTTCGTTACTGTCAGTTAAAAAGCAAAACATAGAACAGAGAAGGGTCAAATTCGACGGTTAACTGTAGGCTATGTTTCACTGTAAAAATCAAAAAATCAAAAAAATCAGTAAAACACTTATAAATACATGAATTACTTAAAAGCACCTTGTTTACTTTTTAACGGAAGACAAAAATACTACATTTACCTCTTGAGCACCGTCGAAATGTGACCATAACGCGGAAGTCGAGGAGGTAGCTGCTTGAATTTGACTCAACCGGACTCTACTTTCTTTATAGGTCCATGTCCATGACTCTACCGTGTGTCCGTTCTTTTTACGTTACTGTCAGTTGACGCTAATCACTAGGCTAGCATGGACTATGATGACTATGATCCTTTCAAAATAAACTCCATACGCGCAGGGCCGCCTTAATGCACGGGCTTACCTGGGCTGAAGCCCCAGGGCCTACAAGGATCAGGGGCCTCTAAAAAAAAAAAAAAAAAAAATCTTTTTTTTTTTTTTTTTACTGTCTCAATATAGGCCCCTGATCTAAGAAGGCCCCGCACATTGTCATTTAAATAAATTATTGACTGGCCCATGATAGGCCCCTGATCTTAGGGGGGCGTAGAGAGATCAGGGGCCCATCAGGAACCAGTAAAGAAAAAGGAAAAAAAATCACATTATTTTTGGCCTACGAAGATCAAGGGGCCTATCATTCACCAGTACATTTTTGTTATTTTTGTTTAAATAACATTGTTCGGGGCAACGCAGATCAAGGGCCTATATTGAGATGAGCCATTAAAAACAAAACGAAGAATTCAAAGAGAGAAGGGATAAGGGATTATAAAAAAAAAATTTGAATGCTGACTGACTGGATTTTTTAAACCTGTATATTTTTGTTTCTGCTTTTTGGTATTTCTGTGTCTCCAAATGATTTCAGAAAATAGCTCACATAGGACACAGTTGATTTAGCCTTAGTTTTCTTCTCAAAGTGCACCAGATTGATAGCCTGGCATTCCCAGACCTGCCACTAGGCGCTGGCAAATTAAATTTGCTGCGCGTGTTGGTCTGGAGACGCTCCGTTGAAGCTTATCAAGACTACCAGAAATCTGGTATAACGTTTCAATTGGTTCTATCTAATATGGGCGCGCCAGAGCCCTTTATATGGTGCTCTGGGGAGGACGTAACCGGATGACGACAGTGACGTGCATGCGACGTCGAAGCTGTGATAGTAAACATCAAAGATGGCTGCGGATATGTTGTGTGAGTTTGAGACTGCTTTGGCCTCGACCCTTAACGAATTGGAAGACGGGACTCATAGCTTTCACTAGCAAGTAAGTGGAATGTTCTGTTTTGCCGACCGACAACGGCAAACGTTTAATTGAACAGTTTAACAGCTGTTCGCTAAACGAACGGGGCTTACGTCACTTGTGCATCGCTCTGATTGGTTGTAGTGCTATCCAACTGCGTGCAGTGGCATTTGAAATGCACGAGTAGGAGCCGCCCCTAGAGTTGGAAATTACTATTGATCGTCGCCAGACCCTCTATCGTTCAAGATATCAGGGTCAGGATTTCCAGGCTACCAGATTGATGCATTTTACTTTAAAAGGTTCAAATTTTTCTTCCGGGGGGGCATGCCCCCGGACCCCCCTAGAAGGTCCTGGGTGATTTTGTATTTCATCAATAGAGATATTGTGGTGTAGACTAACATGGCTTTAACGCATCTGTATTGTAAGACCGCCGCCCGGGGGGGCCTACGAAACCTCTCAGCCCCAGGGCCTAGTGGCAGGTAAAAGCAGCCCTGCATACGCGGTGTGTGTGTCTTCTTTAAACCTGCAGTGTGTAGAATTTAATTTAGTGCATAATTGCTGTTTTTGTTTTTTGAATTATTATTTTTTCCCTTAGAAAGGGTCTCATATATGTCCATATTTCTGCATATTTTAGACCAAGGCCTAGTGCCGCCATCTTGAAAGTGTCATAGTTGGAATGTCATCAGATGCATTGTTTAAATTTTAGAATTGTTCTTGTCCTTGAAGACCACTGTAGCTTCTGTTATTATTCTAAAGGGGTGGGGTTACCCAGGGAGCGTTGCATTCTAGAACTTTGTAGAACTTTCTTGATGATGTCATATTACACACTGCACCTTTAAAGGTAACTATGACACTTTCAAGATGGCGGCACTAGGCCTTGGTCCAAAATATGCAGAAATATGGACATATATGAGACCCTTTCTAAGGGAAAAAATAAAAATAAAAATGTCCAGCTATTATGCGCTAAATTAAATATACTTATGGATATTATAATGACTTTCTACAAAATCTGCTAGGAAATAAAACCCAAAATTCTACACACTGCAGGTTTAAAAACACTGCTCTGTTCTGCTTTACACACTTACCTGTCCACCGAGTCGGCACAGTGACGCTTTCTTCTCCTTCAGTGAGCTTCAGGCACGTGATGTGGGTTTCGCGGTATTAGAAAGTGACGTTTTTATAAATCCAACCGGTCAGCCTCGTGCAACAGGTCTGTAAACTTACTGGTCGGTCTTACTTTCACTTTGCTGCCTCTCAACATCCTGCATCTGGAGGAGGAAGTCTCAACGCTCGTAGGATCCACTGGCCGCCACTAGATGTCACTATTGGACCAGAAAACACAAACTGAGCCCAAACCACGACAACCTATGGTCACACAACCAGTGAGGTGCGGTGAGGACAGTCAGTGGGTAGGCACTGAGTTCTGAAAGCCAAATTGCTCTGAACATAGGCCTATATATCGACACACACACACACACACACACACACACACACACACACACACACACACACACACACACACACACACACACACACACACACACACACACACACACACACACACACACACACACACACACACACACACACACACACACACACACACGTTCTGTTTGCCCGTACGGTAGTTTGGTCTAAAAATTATTTAAAAAAAATGACACGTCACAGGAGATGGGAAAGAGGACATAGGCTTTGAGATTAGAGCAATCGCGGGAGCACAGGGCAAAGTGTAGGGGGGCGGAGAGGGGGTGCAGGCGGTGGTGAGGGGGGTTGCGGCCGCACCCCCCTCACCCATACTTCCAACCTTGCTTCCAACGTCCCTGGTCACCTAATATAAACAGACTCCACAGTTGCGTCCCTCACACCAAGGGCCGAGAAGAACGCAGGAGAACGAGTCAAACCTTCGCCGATTCACAATCATAGATAGTAGTAGGCTATATTAAGTTCACAATACTACTTCTGTTTAGCTTTCAGAATAAAAGACTGATTCTGTAGACCTTCAGCATAACTGGAGGCAACTCCTTAACTATCTTAATAGATAAAGTCCTACCAGTAGCATATGTCCAGCATCAGAATGTAGCCTAACCAAGCAATAACCATCTTAGTACAGGCATTTTGTGAGAAAATATGGGTGGACCTCTCAAAAATTGCAACAGAAACCATTTCAACTGTTTTTGACTCATGAATATATAATTAATAACATACTAAAAGTCTTAAGGAATCCAAGTGGTGGAAAGTTATTTTCTAAGGGTTTCTTAACCATACCTTTATGTCAATTTTTGGCTTCCTAAAGTACTGTTTTATGGTAGAGGGGATATGTGCAAAATTGTTAACCCCTTCAGAAAAGCTTGAAACTTGGTACACTTATACAGTTTGGGGCTCTGAACATTTTCATTTATTAAGCCATTGCAAAATTGAATCATGGTTGCCATGGAGACCATTTTACTTTCCGCCATAGCCTAATTATGCATTTTTCATCATAACTCCTGAACCAAACATAATAACACATAACTAGTGGAGAATTGTCAATGCAGTGAATATCTCCTCACAAAGTGTCCATACTGTGTGTGTTCTGAAAACAAAATCTTGTGTTAATACACAGCCTAGGCTTTATAAACGGGCATATTGGTAGCTACGATGGGGCCCATTATCTACATACCAGTTTACAGAGTCTAGGATGTGTATGAAAAAAAATGTTTCAGCACACAGGCACACACAGACACACACACACAGTATGGACAGGTATCGAGAGGTAACGCAGGAAAAACGTGATACATGTCAGACAGAAAAAGGCTGAAAAATAAACAAAATAATTTATTTAATTCTGTTTTCATCCAACATTAAACATCTCAGACATCTGTGAAAAAAAACTTTACAGCGACTTTTTTTTTCAGAACGAATTTAAAAATACTCGATTTCTCATTTTTACTGTTCTTTAAAAGCTTGAAATGAAAAAGGACAGATAAACAAAGTCAGGGGAAATATCGGGCTGATTTCATGAAATATATGAGATTCTGTTTAGCAGGTAAAATTACAGTTTTGGTTAAAAACACACTGATAAAAAGATTCAACAAACAAGATGCAAAAATAAAAATATAAAATAAAATCCTATAAAAGAGAGCACAGAAACGGATATTTTTGGTAACCATTATTTGTGAAATCTTCAACTTGTGTCAGAGTGTTGAGTATAAAATAATTTGCAATTTGGAGAACAACACTTCTATATATCTATAGGGAAAAGAACTCCTAATATCATCTCCCAATTGATTATTTTTGTACAATTATTATTAATATTAAATTTTTTTCTTGTATAACAATTACCTCAAAATGATGATCTTTAGAATAGAGAAAAAAATAAAAGTTCTTCTGAAAATATCGCAATAAAATTCTTGGAATAACTTCGTAATAAAAGTCAGCGTTCGCACCAAGACTCAACCAATGTACTAATCCTAAAGATCCAATACAGTTTTTAATCCGAATAATATTACTTTATTACTAGAAATATTACAAAACTGATTTTTCTTCATTCAAAGTGACTTTCTCTGAACTCACGGGGACAACATTGCCCTCTGGTGGCGAAGAGGAGAATTGATCATGGAACGTTTTTACAGTTTCCTTTCCTCAAACGGCTTCTTCCAGGCCGGCAGGATGTGTTCGTAGATTTTCTCTATCTGTAACACACACACACGAGCACACACACACACACACACACACACACACACACAGAAACAGTCACAAACACACACACACACAAACACATACACGCATGCACACACACACACACACACACACACACACAGAAACAGTCACAAACACACACAGTCACACACACAAACACGCATGCACACACATGCACAGACAGACAGACACACAGTTATGCACACGCACACGCACACATACACACACACACACACACACACACACACACACACATGTTAACAACATTCAAACACTCATCTTCCCTTTTTAGATTTATTTTTTCTTCATATTTTCATTTTAATCTTGTAAATTTGTGAGATTTTTCATAATATTTTGTCACATACATTTGTAATTTACCCAGGAACTACAGCTGGTGTGGTAAAAACCATTACCACTACTTTTGTATTTGCTATGTGAGTTTCTGACACTTCTACGTCATTAAAACAATAAAAATTATCCCAAAACGCCTGTTGTTTACTTTACTGTTAATTCATACTACCACTACTACTGCCATCGGTGTATGAGTGTAAAGAGCTTTGGGGCTGAGAAAGTTGGCTAAAAAGCGCTATATAAGGCAAGTCCATTTAAACAATGGCAGCAGACCCGGGTTCGATTCCCACCCGCGGTCGTACTCTGCATGTCACTCCCCTCTCTGCCCCATTTCACCTCTGTCTCTCTGCACTATCAATAAAGCATAAAAATGCCCAAAAAATATCTTAAAAAAATAAATAAAAAATAAATAAAAAATAAAAATAAAGAATAAAAATCTCTCTGACCTGCTCTGATTTCTTGAGCCCGTATCTGAAGAGCGTTGCCTGGTGCTCGCTGTTGTGGAACAGGATATCAAACGTCACCTCGCGGCCGATCATCCCGTCTATGGCCGGCTTCACTACGCTGTGGAAGTCTCGCGCTGGGAACGAATCATCCAACATGTTGCTCACCTAAAAAAAACACACACACACACACACACAAAGAAAATCACACACTTTATGCGTTTCCTGCTAAAAATAGGACAAAATTCACTGCATAATATTTGACTATACGATCAATAATGAGGATTTTTTCTTTATATTTTTTACTTTAAAGCTTAAGTGTGTAACTACTGTTGCCCCCATGAGGAATTCTGAGTAATTTACAACAACATTGTCAGTGCATCTACATGAGTTTAAGCCTTTCTGTGATCGCGCGTGGATTTTATACCTTCTTCTTTACGTCCAGGTTTTTTATTAGCAGTAGAATCAACAACTGAAACATTTCTTTGGCTCTTCTTGGGATTTTTCTGAGCTTCTGCACCAGTGTTGGGGGGGGGGGGGGCAACAACAGTTTCTAAACACTGCCATACTGAGAAATACAGAGAGAGTTTTGTGGAGCTGATAGGCCTAATCAACTTTGTGTCAACTCGTTTGGCGATGGCTTGAATGTATGTAACCAACATTAATTTAAGAGAAAAGTTACGCCCTATAGCTTTAATTTAACTAAATATTGTTCTCCACTATATACACTGTTCTAAGTGGTACTAGTTTTATTTATAGGTACACTATATACCTATAAATAAAACTATAATACTTGTCATTCTCGTGACTTCCAAGACTTCCAACAAATGTAATTTCCAACAAACGTAATAGAAATCTGCAGTTTTAATGTCATTATCCCACCGATGTAATATCAGTTGATTACTACCAATACAAACACATTTAAAGTTATTTCCTGAGAACAGGTGTCACCTTGTATTTCTTCCCCAGCAGCTCCACGGGATCCAGTTTGACCTCTGACCTCAGCGCTCGTCCAAAGCGCGGCAGTTTGGAGTCTGAATCTGAACAACAACAAACACACACACACACACAAGACATATTTTCAAGTTTCTGGTCTGATAGTAAAAAGACCTGGAAAAGTTTTCACTTTCTGTGGAAAATTTGACTCTTACCCCTTTAAAAAGGTGCTATGAGGAACTTTTAAATATTTCTGAATCGGTCTAATTTTTCCTCTGATGATCATAGATTACAAGTAACAGCAAACAAGACCATCAGTGAAAAGAATGCTATTTTTATATAGTTTTTCTTAATGCCTTTGTCATGGGTATACGCTCACCCAGGAACAACAGCTTGCATAGTAAAAACAATACCGCTTTTGTCCAAAGGGGGCGCTAGAATGAACACAAATTGAAAGCTCCTCGGAGCACCTCTAATTCCATTCTGTATCATATTTTCTACGCGAGTTCCCCCCTCCCTCCCCCCATAATCTCTATTTTAAAATATGAATAACCCATCTCCAACACTTCAAGTTTTCGCCCAGCCTATTCTAGGACACAGAACATCATATTCTATAATAGATTTTATATTTATTACTTTAAATAGTTGACGAGGAGGAGTTTCTTTCCCCAGGCCATCAGTCTGTTAAACCAGACTGACAGTGTCACTTAGCCCACCACCCAGTGACCACCCAATCACTATTAGAATCAAATCTTGCACTTTATATAGTTGAATGACAGCCGGACTCGTACACAAGAATTTCACGATGCATTGCCCTGTGCAATTGCGTATGTGACAAATAATAAAACAAACTAACTAAATATTCTCACGGCTCTTGACACAAGGTTACACTGACCTCGACTTGTCAGGTGAGCGACATATGGAACCCCGTCCTTCTCTCCGTAGTAAACAGCAAAGTGAGAAAAGTATTTGTTCCGGGGATACTCCACGATGTCTCCCGGGAACAGCTTGGGGCAGGAATATTTCTGCAAAAAAACATGGACAGAAAGTTGCATATTTGTCCAATACCACCATCTTTAAACAGCCATTATCTCAACACTCAGAACCAAAAATCTCAAATTCTAAAGGACTTGCATCAACTAAACTTTCCATAATCATTCTTAGCACTATTCTGAAGGTTATTACAGAAGGATTTGTTCATTCATGTTGTTCACTGTCTGATTTATGAGACATTTTCTCGTTAAAAACCTGCCAAAAACGCATTTTTAAGACCTGTACAGATAAAATAAAGATTTTAACTCATATGGCTTCATCCAACATGTAGATCTTGCAAATGTACGCATGGTTAGATATGACCAAAATTGCATTTTTTTAAAAACCTTTCTGGAAAACATTGCAATACAAAAAAATAATTGTTTTAATGTCAATAAACAACTGACATTTTACCTTATTCTAGAGTTCAGACTTTCTAACTAAAATATTTCAGAATCGAATTCAGGGACAAAACAAATGCAGATTAATAATCGTATAAAACATGTTTTTTTACTCACCAGGCCCATGAGTTAAAGCTGGTATTTACTGCAGCTTTCTTCAAGTGCGTCTGAAACTAAATCCACACACACACACACACAATCACACGGTTCTTGAAGTGGAAACAGTGGGCTAACCCTTTCGTTATCTGCTTTACATATAGGCTGATGTCTGTCACAGTCACAGTAGAGTGAGCTCACTGCATCATTACAAACTATATCACACTCTGTCTCTCTCACACACACACACACACACACACTCTCTCTCTCTCTCTTGGGCGTGTGGAGCAGGTGTTTCCTAAGACAGAGCATGTGAAAGAAGAAGTAGCTTCTATCATACTTGTTTTATTCCAGACATTTTAAAAGGCACTGAACAACCAACCTGGCAACCTTGCTGCCATGACAACACACACTTCAAACAGGGGTCGGGCCGTACAGCTTTTCAAGAGTGAAATTCAAGCACCTTTTCAGCACTTTCCAAATAAAAATAACTTGTTCATGGACCACAAAGCTTTAAATATAATGTATATTGACAACCACATGATAAAACTAATGAAGAGAAACAGATGGAATTTTAATATAAATTAGAATTTGCACTAAAATCCGATTTAAAGCGGTGTGTCCTGTGTATTTCTGGGGATAATTTTGAGTCATTATGTCACATAAGGTGGAAGATATTGAAGAGAATTTTTTTTAATTAAAAATATGTTAAAAATAAAATCATCACACATTATCAAGTGTGCTACAAAAAAACAAATGTAGTTGAATTTTTATTATTATGAAATAATTTAGTATCAAGTCAGCATTTAAATATTGAAATAACTAAACTAGACAATATTTTATTGACGGCCCCTTAAGTAACTTTTGGTTGATATGGAGAAAAAAAACAGTATTTTCCAGTCATGAGTTCAGAATTTAAGCACATTTTAAACCTTGAAAACACAACATTTAAAACTCCAACTCTGTATGAACCCTATTCAAACATTCTCGTTAAAACAGCAAACAAACACAAGTTGTCATTAAAGATGGTTAAATTAAGAAATGCATGATTTTCACAATTTGTTTTTTGGCGGAAAGGTGTCACCAAAGTGCAAAACAATCAGATAATCAAAGCCATAGAATCATCCAGACTGATAAATTCACATTTCTGGATTTTAGAGATTTGATTTTGAGATGCTATTCTGAGCCGGAACCTGATTTGAAAGCTTATTATAAAAACACACATACGTAGCAATAGACCAAAATCTGAATAAAAATAACTAAAACAAAACAGAACATTGATGAAACATTTCCTGATTTTATAAAACGAGAGTTCTTCCATGACTAAATTCTTTCTATTCATCCCTGATTTGTTGAGAGGTAAACGGGCCGATTTCCACGTTATCTGGTTTAAAAACAAGTGAAAGAAATGTAAAGTCCAGGGTTAAAAACTTAAAAACAAACGTGGACATTCCATTTTTCCTGAAAGACAGCTTCATACAGCAGGGCTCCTGTGCATTTCAATTTTAAAAGCATGATTTAAAAGCAATTTTTTTAGACCGCAGGTAAAATGACCAGATTTTGACTATTAACTAATTTTTTATATTTCTAAAATACACCATGTTTATGTGCCGTTTCTTCTCACGAGGGGCAATTTGTTATATATTTCCCCAAATTATAAAAAAAATTAAGAGCGAGTGACATGTGAGTAGTAGAACTTCAGATCGCGGTTTCGAGGAGCAATTAACATTTGTTTAGTTTTTTTTTTAATTTTTAATTTTTTTTAAATGGTTTTTCTTTCTGTTTTAATGTTTTTTGATTAATATAGTTTGTTGCGCAGGAAGCGCGCCTATTTTTTTTTTAAAACTCCAAAAGAACATCCGGGCTTAATCAAATCAACTTAATGTTCATGAGATGATGATGCACAAATCCACACACTTTTAACAAAATATAGATTATTCGTAGAGAAACAAAATAAACTTTTCAATCTCCCCCCCACACACACACACACACACACACACACACACACACACAAACACAAACACACACGATAAAGTCAGTGCAGCATTACAGTCGATCAGTCTGTCAAAGGCACCTGAGATTTGCTCCGAGACGAGCGGGAGGTTCACAGTCGGGATGGGTAACACCTTGGTCAGAAGACTAAACCATTTCTTTGTGTCTGTATCATAGTCATACACTCTCGTCCTGCTGCGTTTTATATTCCATTTCTAGTCTATTCTGAAAAATGCCAATTCCATTTACACACTGCACCTTTAACGTTGCATAAATATCAACAGCCGTATTGTGTGTCAAGGAGCTTAAAGATATTTTGGTGCTAACCAGTACCAATGAAGTATTGGTTCTCGATACCCATCCCTACTCAACAGTGTATATAACACAGACACACACACACGTTTGTACGGCTATACTTGTGAGGACATTCATTGACATAATGCATTCCCTAGCCCCTTACCCTTACCCTAACCATCAAAACTAAATGCCTAACCGCAACCCTCACACTAACTCTAACATAAACCTAATTCATACCTGAACCTTAAAACCTAGTGTTAACCCTCAAAACGCCCTTTAAAAGCCTGTCCCAAAGGGGGAACCAGACAAAATGTCCTCACTGGTAATGCTAAAAAGTCAAATTAGTTCTCACAAAGATAGTTGTAAAAGTGCTCTCGCTCTCGCTCTCGCTCTCGCTCTCGCTCGCTCTCTCTCTCTCGCTCTCTCGCTCTCTCTCTCTCTCTCTCTCTCTCACAGTGTATCGAGCTGTGTCTGCTCCTCCTGAGTGTCTTTGCTCCAGCTGAGGCCGTTGTTGGGAGCGTGTTTGTCCCAGCTGTCTGTGTTGTGTCCGTGTTTCCTCTGGTGGCGTTTGTAGTTGTCCCAATGTCCCGTGGTGTAGTCGCACTCGGCGCAGGCGTACGGCTTCTCCCCCGTGTGCCTCAGCATGTGCCTCTTCAGGTTCATGCTCTGGTTACAGGAGTAGCCACACACGCCACAGTGGAACGGCTTGGCGCCAGAGTGAATGCGCTCGTGACGGCGTAGATTTGCCAGGTTCCCACAGGCGTAGCTACACGAGGGACACTGGTACGGTTTCTCTCCCGTGTGCACACGCATGTGCCGTTTGAGGTTGTCCAGGTGAGAGGATGTGTAGGCGCAGTGGGGGCAGCTGTGTGGCTTCTCTGCAGAGTGTGTGTGTGCGTGGCGGGCCAGGTGGTTGGGGTAGTGGGACAGGAAGGGGCAGTGAGGGCAGCGGAACAGTTTGGAGCTACGCGCCGCGCGCCGAGAGCCGCGAGACACAGCTGGAGCCGCAGAGTCCTCTTTGGAGAGAAGGTCCAACGAGCAACGACGACACACCTGCAGAATAAAAACACAAGAGATTAGATTAGACAACTTTATTGACCACAAGAAGGGCCATTTATTTACTCCATCCACAATCACATCCTATATGTTAATAAAAAGCACAGATTAATAAACAGTTTTTAAATTGATTATTAGACAATTAACTGTCGTCCAGCCACTAAGGCCAGAGTCTGCAGTACGTTCAAATTAGACAGTCGATATCTGAAGTGCCTCAACCGTGAAGATAGCAGTAAAATAAAAAGTCCGAAGCCCACAATAGTTTGGGCATGTTTCGGCTTTGGTCTGCCACACTGAGAAATACAGTATTTTTTCAAGATTATTTTTGGATTTATTACACAGTTTTGGAGAGACAGAGTTGAAATGGGGCAGAGAGCAGAATGACATGCAGAGAACGACCCGGGCTGGGTTCTAACCCGGGTCTGCTGTGAAGATGGCTTAACCAACTTTCTGTCAACTCGTTTGGCGATGGCTTTAATGTAACATAACACCATTAATTTATATGAAAAAGTAACACACTATAGCTTTAAGTCTGTAAGGGTTCAGGGCTGTAGACCTACCTGTCCTGCCTCACCCTCTCCCTCCCCCTGGCTCTTGTCCCCCTCCAGGTCGGCTTCCTCCAGCGTGAGGCCACACACCCGGCAGCACAGGGGGAAAAGGAGCACCGGGAGCGGGTCGGACGGAGCGCCGAGGCCCCCTAAGGTCTGGAGATAGCCCGAGTCCTGGGACACTCTCAGGGTCAGGTCTGATACTACTGCAGAGGAGGAGGGGGGGGGAAGAGAGGAGAGGAGAGGAGAGGAGAGGAGAGGAGAGGAGAGGAGAGGAGAGGAGAGGAGAGGAGAGGAGAGGAGAGGAGAGGAGAGGAGAGGAGAGGAGAGGAGAGGAGAGGAGAGGAGAGGAGAGGAGAGGAGGGAGAGACGGAGGGAGAAAGAGAGAGAGACAGACAGAGACACACACACAGCTTTGTTTATATGGAATTATCTTTTGCTCTGATGTAACGCTGCATTCATGTGCTCATCAGATCGGATGGTCCGAGTTTCGTTGGAATATTGTAACAATAACTAGCTAATAGATATTTAAGAGGAAACTACTGCACAATGTCTCGTTTTCTCGCTTATAATTTTTTTCATAAAGGCAACGTTTCAGTCAACAGACAGGCATGCTTTTCGTGGAAATAGTCTCACATACAGACACACAGAGATTGTCAAAATAAAAGCGTATATTTAAGACGGGGATATGTCTCAATGTTTGGGCGTTGTTTCGGTGTGGTTCAATCTTTTGCCAATGACTTGATATATTCGATATATTCCCAACTTGTGCAGGCATTCACGTGCATTTCCCCACTTGGAAACTCATTTTTCCTGATGTTTCGGAGGTCACATGAATGCAGCATAACTCTCATAACATTAGAAAACCCCACTAAGAATAGAACTATAAACACCATGCGGTTTCTACTCATAATAAGAAACTTATCTTTCATCTCAAACTTCCTCCTTTGACTTCTTCTTAAAACACTTCTGTGATGATTTGAATTCCTTATCGACACAGTGATTCTGGGGAACGCTTGTTGTCAAAATCACTTTGTCAAAAACAGTCCAAAAAATGTCATGATCTGCTACCTGAACGTACTGTGTGTGCGCTGATAATCCAGTATTAATACACAGCCTAGACTCTGTAAACTGTAAACAAAGTGGGCCCAAGCTAGCAACACGCCAGTTTACAGAGAATAGGCTGTGCATCAACACTGCACGCACACAGGTAGCAGATAGTGAGGAGATAATGGCTAATTTTGACAAAGTGATTTTGACAACAAGAATTCTCCAGAATCACTGACTCCACCTTTAGTTCTGGATAAAGTATCAGCCAAACTGCACAAATGAAATGTGAAATTCTTCTTCTTGCTGCAGCTGAATTCACCAGAGGTTTTGTTTGCACTGAACCAGAGAAAACTTCCTCATTTCTAAAATGATTCTAGTTTCATCTGTTGGTTCCTCTTTCCCCCTCGGCTCAGCGCTTCTGCCTTTCACACAATTAACTAAAAAATCAACTGTTTTTACACTACGTCCAATTCAGTTTGTCAACATCATTTAATTTCTCCTCATGATCTGCTACCTGTCTGTACGGTTTGTTTGCACTATCTAAAAAAACAAAACAGTAAATACACAATACATCCTAAGCTATGTAAATGGGTATGTTGCTAGCTACGGTGGACCCCCTTTATTTACATATCAGTTCACAGAGCCTAGGCTGTGTTTAACACTGGGTTTTTTTCAGCACACACACAGTACAGACAGGTAGCGAACGTGAGTATGAATATTCACTGATTATGACAAAAATGTACTTGACAATTATTGTCCCCAGAATTTACTGACTCCACCTTTTTTTATACAGGTAAATCCCATTGAGACCATTTCAAGGGAGACCTATTCCCATTACCACGTTAGCATTCACACACACATTCATACACTGATTGCAGGCTAACTATCGACATTCACACAAGGCAAGGTGGGTGAATTGTTTTGCCCAAGGACACAACAACCATGATCCAGGTGGCAGGGCGGGGATCGAACCGCCAACCATTCGATCATTGGCCGACCCACTCTACCACCTGAGCCACAGTCGCCCAGAATGAATGATTTTTTTTACCTTCTTCAGCTGCGGCTTTGTTGTTTTTTTTCCTCCTCCCCGGCCTCTTGTCCTTGTCCCTGGTGGTGTGTCTGTCCTGCGTGTGCATGCGCTGGTGCCTGCGCAGGTTCCCCAGGGAGCTGCATGCGTAGCTGCACTGGCTGCAGTGGAAGGGCTTCTCCCCGGTGTGAGTGCGGGCGTGTCGCTGCAGGTTGACCAGCTGTGTGGAGGCGTAGGGGCAGAGCGGGCAGCGGTACGGCTTGTGTCCGTCGTGGGTTCTCATGTGGCGCTTCAGATGGTTGGAGTAACGCGACGTGAAGGAGCACAGAGAGCACGAGAACAGCTTGGCAGGCAGCTCAACATCTCCAGCCGTCTTACCTGGGGATGATCAAGATGTTAGTACAACCGACTACAATACTGAGACTGCTTTGTGATAGTCCTCTGCATATTGGTGCAATTATTATTATTATTATATATTTTTAAATTAAATATATTTTTTTGCATTTTTGATGCTTTATTGCCAGTGTGTAGAGACAGAGATGAAATGGGTCAGAGAGGGGAATGACATGCAGAGAACGACCCGGGCTGGAATCTAACCCGGGTCTGCTGTGAAGAGGACTGAGACTCTATGGGCTGGCGCTCTGACCACTACACCATGAGCGGCCCCTTTATGTATTTATTTTTGGCAGAAATAACAAGTTAGATTAGGCAAGGCAAGGCAAGTTTATTTATATAGCACCATTCAGACACAAGGCCACTCAAAGTGCTTTACAGGGGCAAGATTAGAATACATAAAACACATTATAAAACATTTAAAAGCGAATAAAAGAAGCAAACAAAATAAAAATTGCAGGTTAAAATGGAGACACATTATAAAACATTTAAAAGCTAATAAAAAAAGCAAATAAAATAAAAATTGCAGGTTAAAATGGAAACAAAAAAGTCTTCAGACTCGATTTAAAAGAACTGAGAGTTGCAGCAGACCTCAAGTTTTCTGGAAGTTTGTTCCAGATTTTTGGTGCATAATAACTAAAAGCTGCTTCTCCTTGTTTAGTCCTAACTCTAGGGACTGTAAGTAGACCTGTCCCAGACGACCTAAGGGCTCTGGACGGTTCATAACGTATCAGCATATCAGTTAAAAGCTAAAGCTGTCAAATAAAATGCACAGCTTCAAATTTCTAATGTTGTATTTACATATTAGGGATCTGCCCGAGTAGTGGTTTCCAAAGATAAAGGGAACGCATAAATTAACGTCGCTTTAATATCAATATCAATAGCAGTCAATAACCGGTACCATTTTTAGTATCAGTTATCGGACACCCATCCCTAGTCTTACCTAAACTCCTCCTCTTCCGGTCAGAGGCTCCGTTCATGGATCCGTCTGCGAGGTTTGAGCCGTCGAGCGGAGAGGGATCGACCAGGGCCTCATGCTGCAGGCCTTCCTCACAGGACAGACAGTACAGGTCAGCTCCCAGGTCCAGCCCCACTCCTGCAAAGCACAACAAACAAAACTAAAATAACAACACTTTCTTTTTTTATTATTATTATTTATTTATTGGGTTTTTCATTTTTTGGAACAACAAACACACACATAATGATGATAATGGATTGGATTTATAAAGCGCTTTTCAAGGCACTCAAAGACGCTTTACAGGGTTCCAGGTTCCATTCATTCACACACAGTCATACTGGTGGTGGTAAACTACCATAGTAGCCACAGCTGCCCTGGGGCAGACTGACGGAAGCGTGGCTACCATTCAGCGCCAACGGCCCCTCCGACCACCACCTCAAACATACAGCAGTCATACACATTCAGACCAGGCAAGGTGGGTGAAGTGTCTTGCCCAAGGACACAACAACCATGACACAGGTGGCAGAGCGGGGATCGAACCGCCAACCCTTGGATCATTGGCCGACCCGCTTAATCACCTGAGCCACGGTCGCCCATATACATATACAGGGAACAGGTGTCTTCGGGTTTAAATGAAATCAAAATACATCATAGAAAACATAATAAGCTTTATAACAACACTTTCTAACTTAATGGGCCAGTTTCAGAGACATGGATTAAGCCTAGTCCAGGACTAAATGGAAATTTGAATGGAGATTGTCCATTGAAAGTACACCAGCCCCACTCCTGCAACACACAACAGACAAAACTAAAATATACAGCAGTTGGTTCTGACCGAGTGATTTGATTGGACGAGAGACATTCCATGAGCGCTGCAGGAGCACTGATATAAGATTCCAACATCACCGCGACTGTTCAGGGACTGTTAACCAAACTGACAAAATCACTCCGCTTACTTACAAGCTGCACCTGTGTTAACTGTGTATGAGACTCAGGTTGGCAGCGCTGATATAGAGCGACAACATTGCTCCCTCTTATGTGATATTGCTTAAATAACAACACTTTCTAACTTAATGAGTTAGAAAGTAACTTAACTGCAATATGGTAAAAATGTCGAGAATAAACTCCACAGTTCCAGACCGCCGTAAAGCTGGAAAGATATTGACTGATTGGAACTTCCACGATCAATAGCTCAAAAACAAAACGTTATTAAAACACATACTATCGTTGCTATGGTCATAAGGCATTAAAATGCTGCTCTGATGATCATACATTACATGTTACAATTACATGCAAACAGGACAATCAGTGCAAATAATTCTATTTTCACATGTTTTTTCTTAATGCCTTTGTCATGGGTACGCTCACCCAGGAACTACAGCTGACGTGGTAAAAACACTACCGCTTTTGTCGAAACTGGATGCAAGAATTAAAACAAACTGATAAAGTTCCTCGGAGCAACTTTAAATAAAGTTACATTACATTACATCTCAATTTACTGCAAAGACAACTTCCACTAAAGAATGAGCAATGGAACTTCAGATTGTGTGAAGCCGGGGCGCTCCGGCGGCATGGTGGATAGAGCGCGTACCATATTGGCTCCGGCCTTCGTTGCAGTGGTCGCAGGTTCAAATCCGACCCGTGGACCTTTACTGCAGGTCATCCCCTCTCTCTGTCTCCCTATTTCAACTCTGTACTATCCAATAAAGCTTGGAAATGCCAAAAAATTTAAAATAAAAATAAAAATATTGTGTAAAGCCTTACCTAGATCCAGCCCTGCTCCCAGGGGCATGTCTCCCAGGAGCTGCCCACATCGTTTACAGGAGAGGAAAGCTGGAAACGTGGAGTCTGTCGGTGCTGATGGGTCGTCTTCCACACTCAGAGAGAACACAGTCATTCCTACAGTGGAACGAACAACAACATTTATTTTTAATTAATTAATTAATTAATTAATTAATTAATTAATTAATTAATTAATTAATTAATTAATTAATTAATTAATTAATTAAAAATGTAGGGCTCTTGACAATAGCATCATGGTATGGATCACAAAACATTCAAATAATAACAGAACAAAACAATGGTGGACGGCATTTGTGTGTATGTGTTTGTGTATGTGTGTGTGTGTGGTGGGTGTCTGACTGTGTGTGTGTTTCTGTGTGTGTATATGCCTGTGTGAGTGAGAGAGCATGTTGTGTGTGAGCGAGTGAGTGAGTGAGTGAGTGAGTGAGTGAGTGAGTGAGTGAGTGAGTGAGTGAGTGAGTGAGTGAGTGAGTGAGTGAGTGAGTGCGTGCGTGCGTGTGTGTCTCTGTGCGTATGTGAGTGAGTGAGTGCGTCTGTGTGTATGTGTATGATAATGTGTGTGTGAGTGATTGTGTGTGTGTGTGACTGACCAGCCTCTCTGTCCAGCCCCATGATCTCTGCGTCTCCAAACTCCAGCTCTCCACTCAGCAGGAAGTCGCTGTCCAGAACCAGACAGCCCGGGTCACACACCACCGACCCATCCTCACACTCAACTGCACACAAAACACAACACAACAAAACACGTTCTCAGCTTTAAATTTTAAATATAACTTTTATTTTTTTATCATTTTCCATGCTTTATTGACAGTGCAGAGAGACAGGGATGAAATGGGGCAGAGAGGGGAATGACATGCAGAGAATGACACACAACGGACCCATCCTCCGACTCAACTGGACAGTCACAAAACAAAACACAACAGCTTTAAATTTTAAATATAACTTTTTTTTTTACATTTTCCATGCTTTATTGACAGTGCAGAGAGAGAGTGGACTCGATACAAAACATTTTTCACAATGAGTTCTATTATCATCTCTCTAGTATAAATAAAATAAAATAAATTAATTAAAAACATTTAACAGTAAAGAGACGCACACAGCTCTTCCTTAAGCTCAGTTTGATTTTCAAATTAAATTTCCATTCGAGAGCATTAAAACATTCCCGTGTCATTCCGTGTCTGTCTGCTTTTCAAAAACGAGAATTCTTGTTGTCCAAAGAATTCAGTGTTAATACACAACCTAGGCTCTGTAAACTAGTATGTAGAAAAAGTGGCCCACGACGGATAGCAACACAGGCTCTGTAAACGGGCATGTTGCTAGCTAAGGTGGGCCGCATTTGTTTGGATACAAATTTACAGAGCCTAGGCTGTGTATTAACACTGGATAATTTTTCAGCGTACACATAGTACAGACAGGTAGTGGATCGTGAGGAGATATTCACTGATTTTGTCCACAAGCGTTCTCCAGAATCTGAATCTGTGACTCAATCTTTAATGTGTATATCTTTTTTTGGGCATTTTTATGCTTTATTGATAGTGCAGAGAGACAGAGGTGAAATGGGGCAGAGAGGGGAGTGACATGCAGAGAACGACCGCGGGTGGGAATCGAACCCAGGTCTGCTGCTGGGCCCGGCCCGGGAGGGGGACGCCTTACCAACTGAGCTAAAGGCGCCCCCAATGTGTATATCTTTTTATTTTTTTGTGTCACCAAGTAAAAGGACAGCTGTTTTTTGGCAGATGGAACTCTCTGTGTGTGTGACGACAAACTGTCTGGAAGAGGAAGTGAGGAGAAGGAAAGGAAATCGGTGAGAATGAGATAATGAGTGAAGAATCAGGAAAAGGAAGAGCAGCCAAAGATTACGATTAACTATTTTCAATGTTGTTGTTGACGGATCTTAAAAAAAGGCATTTTCATAATGTTTTCATGTTTTTAAAAACAGAAAATGTCTCATAAATTAGACAATAAACAACATATGAACAAATCCTTCTGTAATAACCTTCAGAATAGTGCTAAGAATGATTATGGAAAGTTTAGTTGATGCAAGTGGTTTAGAAGTAGAGATTATTGGTTCAGAGTATTGAAACAAATAAAAACAATGAATGTTGAGCAAGCATTGATTCTCACTATTAAAATTTTTAAATATTTTTTTAAATAAAACAAATTTAAATATATAAATGATGACCGTAAAACAGGGATGAAAGGAAAGAGAGAAAGAAAGAGAGAGAGAAAGGAAGAGGAGGAGGGAGCACAGGAAGGTGAAGCAGAGGGGAAGCTAGGACGGGAAGCGAGGGACATTCAGGATGAGATAACGCGTCTGCTTAAAGAACAACATGTCTCCAACAGTCTTCCTCTCTCACAGACAATGAGGAAGGAGCTGAAAGAGTCAACATGTCAGACCAGTTAGGCAACGTTTAGTTGTGTGTGGCCGTGTAGCATTTTGTATTGTAATTGTAGCATACTGCATGCTAACTACATGATCTTTATAGTCAGCTGTAAGTAGGTAGAATAGTAAAAAGAAAGATTATGCCATTTGGAAGGCACATAAAGCCCCTGTAAACTAAAATCCACAAAATCCTTCCTACTATATAATGTGTGGAGTTAGTTTCATGATAGTAAAACATCTCAAAAGAGTTATAGGCATATTTATCAATTCAAATTAAAGATAATGTCTTTACAGAAATTCGGTATAGATGATCACTACAGTTCTCTGCCACATTTGATAAAAACAATGAATGTTTCCATGGAGACTATTTGATTACAGCTACGCGCACACAGTCCTGTCAAACTTTTTCTATAATATTCATGAACATTTATTTTCAATCAGATTTTTGTAAAAACGTATCGAGACAGAGAGCGTATTTTGATATCACAAATTGATTTTTTTACTAATAGTATTTTGAGAGTGGTGGTTCTAAAAAGTTAAATTAAAGTAAAGTCAAATTTGGACACAGAGTAAAAGTCAGGAGACAGCTTGAAGATGCACAGACTAGACTAGACTCACCTTTGACCGGCTGTGGGTTGGACTGTTTTCTCCGGGGCATCTTGGCCTCCGCTTACCCAGGATCAGGCTCTGGATCTGGGGCTCAAATACGTCCGTGAGTCAGCCTGTCTGCCTGGTTGTCTGTCTGTCTGTCTGTCTCTCTGTCTGTCTGCTAACTGCATGTCCTCACCCTCATCGTCTCCTTCCTCTTCCTCTAGCAGACGACAGCAGCAGCGGAGGTGTCATCACTACGGGTGGGAACCAACCGACACAAGCACCAATTAAAAACCAGGATAAAAAAAAACACTATGATAACTGAACACAATACATTTCCAGTTGTAAAGATATATGCAAAACAAAACAATCACACACATTCTGTTATGAAATCTAATCTAATCTACTACTAAACACTCATATAATGCCTTGTAAAATAAGTTTAAATCACACACGTCTGCCATGCCAAATTACATGAACAAAAAAAAAATGGCCATGTAAAATAGTAATAAATAAACATATTCTGCCATCTAAAATAACATTGTAACACTCAGATTTTCTGTCTGGCCAAATACCACTTAACAACACACACACATATTAGTCGGCCATGCATACCAACACTAAACACCTAAGTAATGCCTTGTAAAATAAATGTAAAACAAACTCATATAAACCCAAACACTCATGATAAAACATGGGGAAGCTGGTAATAGCTATTATTCTGCCCTAACCTGGAATAAACTTCCTGAAGATATCAAGTCCGACCAAACTGTTGCTACCTTTAAAACTAAACCAAATATCTTAAAGTTCACCTCTGCTTCTAACTGCATTTAGCAATTGTTCGTGATAAGGCTTGAACGAGAGACCGTTGTTTTATGGCTCCACAACCTTAAAACATTTATTTACTAAGGTTTGTGACAGTGTAAATAAAATTGCCTTTCCTTGTCAAATAAGTCTTAAAACAAACATATTCTGCCATGACATAAAACACAACAGAGCCACTGTACCATAGCGAATCATATTTAACACACATATTATGCCTTGTAAAAGAACGTTACATATATGTCCCACTGTTGTTATTGTTTTCGCAGTAAATAGACGAAGCTATCCCCGTTAGCCACCTAGCCAGCTAGTCAACTTCAACACTAAAATTGTGGCCGTTTCGACCCCAAACTCTGAATAAAATCCACATTTGAAGGCGCCTTTTTGTCGATAAACTCACCTGTGATAAAGTCTTCCGGAATATATGAAGAAATGTCGTCAATAAAACGTCGCTAACTGTTATAGAAATAAGTCTTTTGTTGCCAAAACGCACACCGCTCGCTGCTGACAGAGCTACGCCGGGTCCGGGCTCCGCGTGACGTCAGTGACAGGAGTGAAGGATTCTGGGATGTGTAGTCCTTTTAATGGGTAACAAACATGTCCCGTATTTACCATAAGCTTTATCTTCTTTGTATTTAATTTCATGTCTAGATATTTTAATGTATAAAATATGATATTAGAATGTATAATATTACATGCAAATTATTTTATAATCCTTATATATCATAAATAGGCCTACATACATTAAAAAGTTTAAACTTATTGATAACAAGAGGTCATTTACGATCACAAATAATCATACATTTGGAGTTTTCCATATCTTCTTTGTACGTCCTATATTTACTACACAGTGTAGGGGAGAACGGGGTAAGTAGGCACACTTTTTACTCTAGTGAGAATTGCTCATCACCAAAACATCTGTCAATAGTCATTCCTACATTAAATTGAAGCTTAAGGTGTTGGCTAGAAATGTGTGTCTCTCTTTTTTTCCAACTTATTGTAATGAAGAAGTAATTTACCATCAAAGACACTCTGACACATTGTGACAACCAACCCCATCAAGGGGTCGGTTGTCACACAATATGGGGTTGTTTGTCACAATGTTATCTTAATGGGAAAAATCTTAAAAAGAAGGCAAGGAGGCAGAACCAAATTTGAATGTTTAATTGCATTGTCAAGTTGACAAATAGGCCTACATAACGTTCTGTAGCCTTGGCAGCTGGTCTAGTTTGGGATGCACTGGGTTGTTTTGATTTTGTTGCCCTTTTTTCTTTTGCTTGCTAGCTGCCTTTTCCTGCTCTATTCTTTCCTTCTCTGGGGTGTCAGTGAGGATACAGCTTGACAATTTCTTTCGTTATTGGGTTCCTTTTCTGGCTGCAGCCTTGAGATAACATGTGACAACCAACCCCCCAAAAAATTTGACGACCAACCCCAACTTGAATTTCTTGCTAGCATCAAGGCCAACAACCATCTGACAACTAATTAGCTTGCTAACCACAATCTAAACTATAGTTTACCCTTCACACTTTCTGAGGGTAACAAGTGTTTTGTTATAAACCCATTGTGTAAAAGCCTAGAAGAAAAATACTGAGAAGCAAAATATTTGGAATTTGACATGAAAAACACAAAACATCCTCTCACCTGAAATGCAGCTGTCTTCCTCCAAGGAAGTCTATGTATGTGACCTCTGATCCCAATTCTGGACCTTTTTTATATCAACATTTCAGAGCTAGCGCGCTCTGGTGGCGAGATATAACGAATGTGACATCCAACCCATGTGACAAATTACCCCGTTCTCCCCTACTATGTCTAATATATATATATATATATATATATATATATATATATATAAAAAAAAACATATATATATATGTACATACAGTATATATATATATATATATATATATATATATATATATATATATATATATATATATATATATATATATATATATATATATATATATATAGGGGAAGGTGGGGTGATTTGTGCAACTTTTTACTCAAAGTGATTTTAAAGTGAGGCCTTGACAGTTATGTCTCCAACTCAAATATGTACATATATTTCAGGATGTTGTGCATCCCTGGCAATAAAAACTTTGGATCTGGAATAAACTGTTTAAGAAATATAGCTTTCGGAAAAAAAGTTGTCTTGTCGCACAAATCACCCCACGTAAGTCACCATCATCATCTTTCTGGCCATCTGAACTCTCATCAGTGGTGTCGTTAAGTGGAATTGAGATGTCACTCTCTTCTGAGCTACTGTAGACAATCACTTTCTTTTGGTGACCAGCGTATACAGCCATGCCACTGGCACAACTCTCAGAAATGTACTTTGCACTAGTTGCTCCGTGCTTGTGGAACCAACTGCCACCTGACAAATGTGATTCCACCTACATTTCTGCCTTTAAATCAAGGCTCAAAACCCATATGTACACCCTGGTGTTTCCTTCCCATTAACCTCTGCACTACTTACTTACCTCTGCACTACTATCTGTGTTTATGTGGATGTATGGGCTTTACGTCTTTTATTTTGGTTATTGTTATTTTACCTTCATTGTTTACCTACTGAATGCACTATGTACAGCACTTTGGGCAGTGCAAACTGTCATAAATGTGCTTTTATAAATACATTTTACTTACTTACTTACTTATAACTCACCCAGGCCCTTGCGCACAAATCACCCCATCCCCAGAATTTTGGATAATAGGCATGATGCAGCAATTTAGGGTTGACATTGTGCTAACTATATAGACTCAAAGTGTAGCACACCAAAGCACTAAAACATGTGTCAAATGTTTTCAAACGTGTCTATAATTGTTCAGACACAATAATCAAAAAACCTTGATCATGGAAATTTTACTTTGAAAGGCAAAACACAGTTTTTTGAGCTTAAATGTGCTTATATCTTATTCCTTGTGTCTTCCTTCTTTACAGGATGAGTCAAATGGATGGCTCTTCTTAAATATGTGGTCACATTTCCAATTTCTTCCACGGTTTTCTAGAAACAAGGGGTTTTGCAACTTCCAAAATGCACAAATCACCCCACCTTCCCCTATATACATATATATGTTTTTTTTTTAAATATTTCTTTTGGTTTTGGAGTTTAATTTTGACACAGAAGTGAGAATTCCATCTTCAAATGATGTGTCTGAACTTTTGACAGTGTGAAGCTGGATGAGGCTTTTTAAGCTTATTTAATATAATTTAATTCAATAATAAATATGATACAAGAGGGTTAATGAGTCTGTGAGGTTTACATTAACTAGAAAACACATCAGTCAACTACCGAACCACACTAAAGAGAAAACCGACATAAAGCATGAATTTCACTTTGATTCAAACCAAAACAGACTGTAGCTGTGAAAGGTATAGCCTAATATACACTGGCGTAGCACTCGGCTTGATACTTTATTTACCACGGCATTAAAGCCACTCACTAACTGTAAACCTACATACACAAAACCCTTCTAATGTGGTGGGGAGTTAGTGGCATGATAGTAAGCATCTGAAAAGAGATCGGCATATTTATCAAACTTTACAGAAATTCGGTTTAGATGAGGCGGGCTTATTGTGTAATAAGAACCAGAGCATTCAGATTCTTATTACACAATAAGTATTTTGAACCAATCACAGCAGTTCTCTGCCCGAACTCTACAGGCCTAACTAAAGTGTTCGGGGCTCGATTAACTCTCCACCAAGGCCTCAAACTCGTCGATCCTCTGTCTCGTGTTTCCTCTGCGGATCTTTCTGTACGACACAGTTTTGTACTTCGATGACTGTCTGCTCTCGTCATTCTTGTCGTCTGCCTCTCCGTTCATCTCGCTCGAGTTTGGAGCCGTTTCTTCTTTGTCTGCGATGTCCTCCTTGACTCCCATCTCAGGGTCTGACGTGCCGGTCGGATCGACACTTAACAACGGCTTGGCAGCTGAATCCATCAATGCTTTTGACCTGCAGCCTGCAATAGGGAAATATTAAAGGTGCAGGGTGAAAAATAGGATTTTTTTAGCATCATCTAGTGTTGAAATTGTAGATTGCTACGCTCCTTTGGTAACCCTTCGCTTTTGAATGTACAGAAGCTACAGTGGCCTTCAAGGACAAGAAGCTATAGTTACTAAAGATGGCATCATCCACCACTGCCTCAAGTCTTTCCACAATATCAAGTGATGAGGTGAAGATGTATTTCCTATAGTGCTTGTTCTTGGTCTGCCAACAGGTGCATTTCCCACATCATATAAAATATTTTAACTACTCTAATCACTCTGCAAATATAAATAGTTAAACTTCCAGCAAGCTACTGCAAAATAGGGTTAAACTACTAGTTTAATAACATGGAGTTCACTACTACACAACACTGCATACACCTTGAAAAGTAAAAGGCTTCGTAAAGATTACAAATAGAGTATTTACAATAAACTAATCAAGGGAAGAATACTACAGCATGTGCGATTGTCTATTTAAAAAAAGAAGAGCTGTACAATAATACAGACTGAACAAAATTGAAAAGTGTGAATGAAATAGATTTAGAAACTTTATTAACACTATTTAATTGGAACACATTGTAAAGGGTAAAGAAGTGTTTTTTAATTGTCTGTAGAGTTTTTTTTTAATCATAATTTGCGTGATGGAGCGGGTGCCATCTTTGTGGAATTTTAATTAGATTTTAATGAATGAATTATCTGTACTGTGAGGAACTTGGGTTTCAGCCAATCATAGCTGCAGTTATGTAATATCCTCTTAACACTGCAAACAATAAAACAAAGTGTAGAACATATTTCAGCTCCGGCAACAACAGATAAATACAGGTTTAAGAATTATCAATTGTTATTTCTCTGTATATGGTTCTTCTGAATGATTGTACTTTTATACAGATCAACTAACTATCAGCTTCTTAAAATGATTATCCTACAATATAAAAATATAAAATTTAAACTTCTGTGAAAATGTTTTTTTTTCTCATTAACACAAGTCAGATAAACTTAAAGATGAATTGTTATTTGTGAGACTGAGTTATAAAAGTAAACTGACTAAAAAACATGAGAATGATCGTTAATTAATATTAGGGCTGCAACTAAAGAGAATTAGTCTATTCTTAAATGTAAGAAAATATAGAAAACAAAACTGCCTCTCATTCTCTCTGTTAACAGTCCAAAAATATTACATGTATTCACTTTTGAGACACTGAAACAAGTAATTTTTTTAATTCTAGTTTTAGTAAAGCCAACAATTAGGTGATAAACAAAAAGAAAATGTCTACCTTTCTTGTGTTTACTTGTGTATAGTCCAGGTTTAATATCTTGACGTCCCAAACTCTTTACTTCGACCTCTGCAGGGTCTGTGTCCGGTGGAGGAGTGATCACAGTTTGGTTTGAATCTCGTTCTGTCTCATTGTCGTTGTTCGCTGATGTGAGATAAATGTCCTCATTCTGGGTTTCTTCTGCTTCGTCACAATCACACTGTAGAAATGAAAACGTTAAGGAAACACTCACATTTTCAGGAGAATGTCCTACACTAGATTGCCGAGTTTTGAGGCTCAAACTAAAACTCTTAAGTTTAAAGGAAAACTGACAACATTTGAGCAAAATAATTATCTTTTGTTGAGATAACTTATCATTCATGTGCAATGAAAATGTATCTTTCACATGTATAAAAACCTTTAAGTTTTGAGTTCTATTAATAATAATTTCAGACGATAACAGTTGTGTCAATTAATTCTCTGTCAGACAGAAAACAAACAAAACCAAAAGGTTGATTCAAACATTTAACAGTTAGAACTGTCTGACAAACTTTTCTGTTTACGTTTAAGTTTAACTTTTTGGAATTCTTAGTATGTAGAACTCAGTTACATTGAAAAGGACTGATAAGTCATCTCAACAAAAGATTAGTTTGGCTCAAATGTAGGCAGTTTTCCTTCAAAAGTAAGAATTTTAGTTTTAGCCTGAGATAACGTCCGTTAAAGATGGTTGTATGGGAGAAATATACAGACGCAAACAGACAAGGTCACGTCACAATACCAGACCAATAACATATTCATCTGAATCAAGTGTTTTCAAAGTCAAAAATCATCTGTAAATCCCAATATATATATAAACCATCCTCCTAACTCTGAGGTAGCCAAACAGTGCTGCAAATGTCCACTAGATGACAGTATAACGTTATATTATATAAGTATTGGGTCATGGGCACAGATATAAAAAAGGTCATGGGTAAAGTCTTTCATGATTACCTAACCAAAATTATATGAAATACAAAATCTCTTTTCCAGGAAATTATTTGTCCGGTTTGTTATACAAGAAAGAAAGTAACCTTACAAAACATTCATCGGCTGCAAGTTTATATATATAAAAAAAAATACCACAAATACATTTTTCAGTTAAGCATGATGGAGTGTGTCCATGAAAAAAAATATATGAGCCGTTATTTAGGAGAACATTTATTGCAATAATAAAATAACATAACAATACAAATGGGGTTTTTGCCATTTTTCAGGAGCTTCACATAATCTTTTATGAAAACATTTACTCAATGTTTTCTACATTCATCAGTGGTGCAACCAAGACCTTCTTTTTGGAAAAATAATAAAACAATTTAAAGTGATTTTCAATCTTATATAGACTCTGAAGACTCATTCTCTTAAATGGTGATGCATGAGGAGAAGGCAAAAGTGCTTGTTTTCCTAACTCATGTTGTTAATTAAAAGGTGCAATGTGTAATATAGGAGTATTTTGGCATGATCAAGTTATAGATATAAACGCTCCCTTGCTAACCCATCCCTTTAGGAGAATTTACAGAAGCTACGGGTGGTTACTAAAGATGGCATCATCCACCACTGCCTCAAGTCTTTCCACAATATCAAGTGATGAGGTGAAGATGTATTTTATATAGGAAAAAGGCTAATTCTAAAGTGATAAAAGAAAAACTTTTATTTTCAAGCGATTGATTATACACTAATGAACCCAAACTGATGAATATTATATTACATTTCTACCAAATCTGTTCTTAAAAAATTCCCTTTACACACTGCACCTTTAAAACTCTCAAATATTCTCAAAGCGTTCCTGCATCCGTTGGTTTTTCTAGGATTCACTCTTGCTGTGTGACTTTGCCTCCTGCTGGGCCCTCCACGCGTTGAGCACCTCGTCGTCTACGGGCTCGGCAGCAGCTCGCGCTCTGATTCGCTGACGGGTCTGTGTGATGAAAGCAGTGATGTCATCGTCCTCGTCTTCCTCTCTCCTCGCGCTCCTCCGCTCTGTGCGTTCCGTCTCACTGAGTCACAATACGGGGAAAATTATAACACACACAGGATGAGTAAACTTGTCATTGTGATGTTTTTCGAGTCAAGTTGCAAAAATGTACACGATCTTCTGGAGAACGCTTGTTGTCAAAATCACTTTTTGTTAGAATCAGTGAACCTCATGATCTGCTACCTGTTCGTACTGCATGTGCTCTGAAAAAAATTCCAGTGTTGATACACAGCCAAGGCTCTGTTAACGGGCGTGTTGCAAGCTAAGGTGGGCCCCCATTGTTTACATACCCTTTGTTTACAGAGCCTAGGCTGTGTATTAACACCAGACTTCAACATATATCTCATCTTAAAATTCAAGTAGGTGATTATCTTAAATCTAGAAAAGCGCCACTAATGTATTTCCTATAGATAAATAGAGGTAAAAAAACAAACACTTGAAATGAAGAGAATGACCTGGACAAGTCGGTGGAAGTGTCGTTGCTTCGGTGAGTGAACTGTCTCTTGGTTTGGAGGTTAGCGTAGCTCTCCGTAGCATAGTCGCTCCTGCGTGATTGGGTGAGCCCGTTGCTATAGGAACACTCAGCGTCTTCCCCGGTCACTTCCTGGTGTAGCCTTGATCTGTATCTAGAGGCGTAACTTTCTTCTTCTTCTGCTAATTCATCGACGGCGGCGTACGAAGCTCTTCGGCTCGAGAAGTCGAATTCTGACGCAGAGCCATCCACATCGTCGTAGGGATCCTCTGACGGGACGCCGGCCTCTGTCTTTCTCGGAGGAGGCCTCACGCTCTTCAGCCAGTCGTCAACGTTGGTGTTTTTTTCCTTCTCCAGCGCTGTGTTGAGATTCAGGCATCCGGACAAGCCATAAGACCTCGCAGGAGCTTTCGCCTTTTTCTTGGTTTCCTCGAGAAACTCCTCAACTTTCTTCTGCCTCTCCTCTTCCTCCTCTTCCTCCTCATCCTTGGGTTTCTTCTTCTTGTAGAGCGTGCTGCGCTTGTTGTCCTCCAGGATCTTTTTCCTCTCGTAGGAATCCATTTTGGTTCTCATTTCAGACTTGATCTCCTTGTCCATTGCGTCCAGTTTCCCCATGTCCACTTGGTCTTGGAAGAGGCTGAACAGAGGCACGCTAGTGGTCGTTATCTTCTTCTTAGAGCCCAGAATACTCGACCCCAAAGCAGAATAATCTGTCCCGCTGAGCCTTGAGATGCTGCTACTCGCCCCTACTCTGCTGCTTGAGAGAACGGATGCTGCCCTGCCACGGCCTTGCGACATCGCGCTAGAATAGGAAGCGCCACTCAACAGAGACGCTTTGTCATCATCCATCAAACCACGCCTTGAAATCACGCTCGCTGCCCCGCCGCCGCCGAAGCTAAACTCAGATCCAGCGCGCGACAGCGGAGGTAAACTCATCTCTCCTTGCTTCTGCTTGATCGTTTCAGTGACGACATTCGCGATCCAGTTTTGAATGCTGGCCAGATTGACCATGGGTTCTCCTCCCGGGCCTTGCATGGTGGGCACTGGGAGTATTGGAGGAACCGATGTCATTGGATTATTAACCACAGACTGCGCTTGTCTAGACCTCGTGCCGCGCGGCTGGGAAACGGAAGATATAACGGATGAGCGTCCGCTTAGCATGGACATGGTGTCATCGTTAGCGACGCTAGCTGGTTGCCCGGTGACTCCAGCTCCGGCCCAGAAAGCAGACAGAGGGATCGTGCCCCCGCTGACACAACTCTCGCTCTCCCATCCGCCACACATCGACTGACTCTCTTCCAAATTCTTCTTGGAACGTTCCAGGATCTCCTCGCGTCTCTGTCTGCGTTTGATCGAAGCCGAATCCTCCCCGGCGCGACTCATCTCCAGCAGCTCCTCAGGGTTCTCCTCACCGTAGCGCTTCTGTTGCCGTAGCTTCCACGACTGATACGCGGTCAGGTTGACATCTTGGAAGGATTGCGTCGGCGCTTCACTCTCGCTTCCGTCGTTTGCCACCGAACTCTTCTCTCCGTCTGCCTCTCGGTCTTTCTTGTTCCAGCCGAACTGGATCCTCTTGACGCGCCATCGCTCCAGAGGCGACATTTTCTCCTTGTTCTTCTGGCAGAAGTTGTACATGGAGCTCGTGTCGGAGAGAATGCTCGCCACTTCATCGTCAATGTGCTTCTTTCCAGCTTCTTCCGTGGTGGCCGCGCTGCTCTCACTACTTTCCTCGTCATCTTTCTTGCTGTAGCGAGCGGCGGCTTGTGTTTCGATTTCTTTTAACCGTTGTTTCCAGATATCGGAGTAGCTCGCGCAGCTGGAAGTGGACATTGCATCGGACGGCGGACGTCTGTTGCGCCGCTTTAGCCGCTCCTTCACAGCGCGTACGTCTTCGCTAGTAACAGACTCCACGTCTCCATCGATACTTTCTTTGGTTTTCTTCGGTCGGCCGAGTGAGGCGAGAGATTCCAGGTCTTCTGCGTCGCTGTTGAGCTGAGCCTCCCACCAGTCCTCGTCCTGGTATTTCTCGTTCCTTCGCTGCCACTCACGGATCATGCTCTCCACGTCATCGTCTCCTCCCTCCTCTCTGCCCTCCGTCTCCGGTAGGACCATCTCCGCTGGGTTTACCTGTGGAGATAACACACAAAGCTCCATCAGACACATACACTGTATTGGAATATTTAGTGGCATCTAGTGGTGGAAGTTCTAGATTGCAACGCTCCCTTTCTAACCCCTCCCTTTCGTAGGATTTGCAGAAGCTACAGTGGCCCTCAAGGACAAGAAGCTAGTTACTGAAAGATGGCAGTGAAAGATGGCGGCCTCAGTGCCCCGATCCTATGTAGATATAAAAGGCTCATTATAATTCTATTATATATTATTATATTACACACTAATTAAAATATACTTATGAATATAATATTTAATTTCTAACAAGTCTGTTCTGAAAAATCCCAATACATTCTACACAATGCACCTTTAAAAATACAGTAATGCAAGTTTTTTTTGTTTATGTCAACATATACTGTATATTTGTACTTTTCCTTCAAAAACAGAGAAATAAAGAGTTAAATAATGAATAAAAACCTTTTCTTGTTGGTTGTTGGGGCGGTTGTCGAGGTGGTTGTCGAGGCGGTTGAGCCCCAGAGCCGCTGAGGAAGACGCCACGCTGCTCATGATGCTCTGCCCGTCCTCTTCCTCTTCCATCATGATGGAGTTCGCTTTCACCTCGATCATACTCTGCTCTGAAAAGACAAACACAACATTTTTTTTTATTGATTATCACATAATGACAGGGAATTGCCTTCAGTTTGTGGCTCAAACAACAGAAAATAAACATAAGACAAGGGCTGTGTATCGCTCAAAACTTTCGATATCGATACCGGTTGAATGAAGCCAGTTTTAATGACATTACACATTATGGTAGAAAGGACTTAAAGCTGGGGTGGAGGATTTGGGGAGAAAATGGCAGTTGGGATAGAGGTTTGAATCCAAATACCTCAACCGCTCCACTTGTTCTCTTTGGTCCCTCCCCTATGGTCCCTCCCTGACACGCTCTACACCAACAAAGTCGTGCCAAAGTGAATGGACAGTCCCAACAGCCAATAAAAACAGAGAATCGGAGCCTCGCTCTGATTGGTCAAAGTGTCAGCTCATGTTAACTTTGACCAATCAGAACTCATATACCCCAGCTTTAAGTAGAACTTTTCAACTCCTTGGCATTTTCACAAAATATCAATAAATAAAACTTAAATAAGCTGAAATCATAGTAACTGCCTTCAGACAACCACAAATGCCCTATCTCCTGAACAACTGCAGCTCCACACAGCAAATCACCAGCACTTTAAGATCTTGGCACATGAATCATGCTGCATGCTTATTGGCTAACTGATGTTGAACAATTAGACATTTATGTCGATACTCCAAATTCTTCAATACTGAAAGTTATCAAGGCATTTTGTTCTGTGACAAAAAAGGTATTGCACTTCAATCCCTAGGCCTACATACAGACACATTGCAAAGTATTCATACTTGAACTTTCCACATTTTGTCACGTTACAACCACAAACCTAAATTTATTTTATTGGGATTTTATATGATAGACCAACACAAAGTGGAGCATATTGGTGTTGGGCTATCATACAAAATCAATATAAAATACATTTTGCGTGTGTGGTTGTAACGTGACAAAATGTGGAAATGTTCCAGGGGTATGAGCCTCAGAAAAAATCCGACCAACCTTCCTCTGTATCCGTATCATCATCATCATCATCGTATTCTCCGTCTCCAAAGATCTTTGCTCGAGTGTCGATGACGCTGCACTGGCTGAGCGTGTCCTCCTCATCGTCTCTCTCCTCCATCAGGTTTTCATTGAACTCGCGAAGCTGCTTCAGAAAACCTTCACAAGCACAACACTGATTAGTATTGCTATTATTTTAATAATTTTGTATTATTGTTATTTTTATTTCTACTATCTTTTTGCTGCTGTAACCCGAAACAATTCCCCACTGTGCGACTAATCTATCTATCTATCTATCTATCTATCTATCTATCTATCTATCTATCTATCTATCTATCTATCTATCTATCTATCTATCTATCTATCTATCTATCTATCTATCTATCTATCTATCTATCTATCTATCTATCTATCTATCTATCTATCTATCCATCCATCCATCCATCCATCCATCCATCCATCCATCCATCCATCCATCCATCCATCCATCCATCCATCCATCCATCCATCCATCCATCCATCCATCCATCCATCCATCCATCCATCCATCCATCCATCCATCCATCCATCCATCCATCCAATAAATAAAAAGTGTTTTCTCCTTGAAATCAAATGAATGCTTTTGAGAGTATCAGTGTGACTTGTAAATGTAAACTTCTAGCAGCTTCATAAAACCTTCGTTTGGGTTGATGGGGCGTTTTTTCCTCATGGACGTCAGAGCCTCCATGACGCTCATGTGTTGGAAGATCATGAGGTAAGACGCCACCAGCACCGCCGAGCGACTCACGCCCATCATCGACACTACGAGGACCTTTCCTGCAACATAACACAACACCGGTTATAGCCCCAGATCAATCAATTAATCAATATTCGCTATCTAAAAGTTCTTCTTCCTCTTCCTACTCCTTTTCAGGCATATCATATCAATATATGTAAATAGTTTTTCTTTTTCTTTTTGTAAAATAATTTTTGTTTATTGTATTTTCAAGCATTTCATTTTGTATGTATTTTTGATATGTCTGAAATAAATAGAATCAATCAATCAATCAATCAATCAATCAAAGGGGCAGTGTGTAATTGTGGAATATTCAGTGCCATCTGAGATTCTAGACACGCTCCCTTGCTAACCCTGCCCTTGGCTCTACGAGAATTTACAGAAGCTACGGTGGCCTTCAAGGATGAGAAGCTATAGTTACTAAAGATCGGATCATCCACCACTGCCTCAAGTCTTTCCACAATGATGAGGGGGAAGATGCATTTAGTTATTTATTCTATAGTACTTGTTCTTGGTCTTCCAACAGGTGCATTTCCCCAGGTCGCCCACTTTATATAAAAACTTAATTTTGTCCGTTCTGTGCTACTGTAGAAACATGGCGGTGCAACATGGCGGCCTCAGTGCCCCGCTCCTATGTAGATATAAAAGGCTCATTCTAAGCTCATAAAAAAAACTTTAAAACATTAAATCCTACTGATGAATATTATATTCCATTTGTACCTTGTCTGGTCTGAAAAAGGCCAATACATTATACACACTGCAGCTTTAACCAGGTAAAAAAAAACTCATCGAGATTAAAATATATTTTCTATGAATGACCTGGCAAAGAAGCAGCACTATGATTTCATAAATAAGCACAACCAAATCACACAGTGAGTCACAGACAGTACACGCCCAATTAAAATACAACACAAGATCTGGGACAAGATTACAAAAATGTAAACCTACTAGCTAGGAAATGATCAGATCTGTTTTTATCTGTTGCCCCAGACATTTCATAACACGTGTAGCAAGAGGAACTTCAGTTGTTGTTGCTGCTGACGTCTTCCCTTCTAGTCAGCTGCTGCTACCATGAATAAGAGCCAGTCAACACTTTACCGAGACACCAACCTCTTCCAGGAACACTGACCGACTTGTGTGTCTTATGTTTGGCCCATAAAACACTTCTCAGAAATTGTTCCGTTGTGTGAATGTGTGGAGACGTTTCTGACATTTTACTGCGTCATCCCACTCCCCAGGCACTCATAGATAACACATAAGCTTTTGGCTATGTCTTCTGTTCTGACATTAAAGGTTCAATGTGTAGAATTTAGTGGTATTTTTTTTAATCTGTGGAACAGACTTGGTAGAGATGGATTACAACATTCATAAGTATGTTTTAATTATATCGCTTGAAAAATCCTTTGAAAATAAAAGTTGTTGTTTCTTTCATGACCTTAGAATGATCCTTTTATATCTACATAGGAGCGGGGCGCTGAGGCCGCCAGGTTTGTACAGTAGCACAGAACGGACAAACTTAACGGCCTTACTCAGGTAGGTCTCTCTTGAGAATGAGAACCTGTGTCTCAATGAGATTACCTGTATAAATAAATAAAAAAAAAAATATATATATATTTTGTCCAATCAAATTTAGCACTTGCAGACCCAAAATACCATTTCTGCCACTGAACCAAAGCAGCTCTGACCTTTGTGTGTGAGTAAAGACACGTGTGTTAGCCTTTAGAGTTTGACTTAAGAATTTAAACTCAACCGTTTTCTGTGTGAGCATCATTTCTTAAACTTTAAAGATTTTTTTTTTGGCATTTTCAATCTTTATTAGATAGTACAGAGTTGAAATGGGGAGACAGAGAGAGAGGGGGGATGACCTGCAGTAAAGGTCCACGGGTCGGATTCGAACCCGCAACCACTGCAACGAAGGCCGGAGCCAATATGGTACGCCCTCTATCCACTACGTTACTATAATTTCTTAAACTTTACACAAAACATTTCTGACCTTTGTGTGTGAGCAGAGCCTCATCCAGGAACTCAGCTGTGGGTCTGAAATGCGCGGCGATGTCTGCGTCTGGGAAGTCGTCCACCTCGATGCCCATGTACTGGATGCTCATGCCGCTGTAGAAGGACTCGCCCGTGTAGACGCCCGTCCCGTGGGCTGTGTTCAGGATGTGTGTGATGCCCATTCGCTTCAGACGAGCTTTGTTCACCGCCACAGATCTGAAGAAGAAAGATTCAAAATGTACAGTGAGTGATTCTGGAGAACGCTTGTTCAGTGAATATCTCCTCATGATTCACTACCTGTCTGTACTGTGTTTACACGCTGAAAAAAAATCAGTGTTATCTGTGTTACTATACACAGCCTAGGATCTGTAAACTAATAAACAACAACAAGTGTTCTTCAGAATCGCCAACATGACCTTAAACATCCAAACTTATCAGCTGCCTTTGGGATTCAAACCAGCATTTTTCTACAAAGACAACCAAAGGCGAATGAAAGATATGGTAAAAAAAAAGGATGGTAAAATCCTGGAACATTAGATTATTGAAACTTAATTTGAGATTGTTTTATGGCAAACCATAGGGATATAGTTTAGGTAGAGAAAGGCTGTTTTGTTCCATTCGATAGGGGGATTTTTTATTTTTACAAACATCTGGTGCAATTTATTTAGTTTTTATATCCAGCAGCTGAACCCAGCATGAGGTCTCTGGTTACTGTCAGGGTTAAATTTGTTAAAACATTTCCTGCAACATGATCAATTAGATGTCGTGGACTCATATTGAATTTTGCAGTAATGACAGAAAAGGGAAAACATGTCCCCAACCCTCTTGTGACAGGAAGTAACTAGAGTCATAAGAAGCTGTATGGTCTTTATAAAACTGTTGACCTTAAATGCCTTTGGCAAAAGCGGTAGTGTTTTTACTACGCCAGCTATAGTTCTAGGGTGAGCGTACCCATGACAAAGGAATAAACTATATACAAATATCATTCTTTGCACTGATGTCATTCATGATCATCAGAGGAAAAATTTGACTGTTTCAGAAATATATAAAAGTTCCTCGTATCACCTTTAAGTTTCCACGACAGGTTAATTTCTACGTTCTTTGCAGACGACACTTAACCTTTTGTTGTATTAAGAAATGTCTCAACATATTAGTGTCCGAAATGTTTACAGAACTGATTATGGACACAGCCTTTTTTAAATTTTATAAACCAATAAATTCTGTTGAATGTTTTTAAGAAGTAAATGTCTCATAAATCAGACAATGAACAACATATGAACAAATAACCTTCAGAATAGTACTAAGAATATTATGGAAAGTTTAGTTAATGGTTGTATAGGAGAAATATACAAACGCGAACAGACAAGGTTTAGTCAAATAAACACCTAGATGGACACTAGTATCTCTGGATACTAGTATGAAATAAGACATGTTATGGAAGATAAATAGACACAAATCTCAAAATCTACCAGTGCTTGAAAAAACAATGTGTTTACCTGCAGTTTCAAAAATTATCCTTTAGTTTTTCTAAATCCATTAAATTGCCTAAAACATCTGAATCTCACAAAGCTTAAAACAATATTATTTCCATTAGGCAATACAAATATCAAATTTTTGAACACTATTTTCTTGCCGCGCTCACACAGACACTCACTTATCTGCTATGAAGATGTTGGGGAAGACCTCGTCCACAGAGTTGACTGGAGCCTCCATGCGGTCCTGCACCATGGCTCTCTGCATGTCCAGCACACAGGGCGTGTTGTAGGGGCTGCGGTCGTCGATCATGTCCCTCACCCGGTTGTAAAGATCCTCCACCATCAGCTGCTCCGCCGTCTCAAGCATCGACTCTGGAACCGACTCTGTGCGAATGCCACGGGGAGGCAGCTCTGAAAAGAATGACACACGTTTAAAAACAAATACAATTTAAGATACTTAATTGATGTTTTTTATAAAAAAAATTTAGAGAACATACACACACACACGCACGCACGCACACACACACACACACACACACACACACACACACACACACACACACACACACACACACACACACACACACACACACACACACACACACACACACACACACACACACACACACACACACACACACACACACACACACACACACACACACACACACACCATTGCCTGCTCACTAGCAACTCTGAAAGACACACATTTTGTTTGTTAAGGTGTTAGGGCTTAAAGCTATAGTGTGTAACTTCTTCATCGCCCTCCATAAGGAATTCTGAGGAATTGCAACAACAATGTTGGTGCATCTACATAAGGTAAACCTTCAGTGATCACGCATGGATTTCATACATTGTGCTGTACGTCCAGGTTTTTTTTTCTGAGCTCCTACACCAGTGTCTAGGGGGGCGACACCAGTTTGTAAACACTGCTATACTGAGAAATACAGAGAGAGTTTTGTGGAGCTGATAGGCTTAATCAACTTTGTGTCAACTCGTTTGGCGATGGCTTGATGGCTTGAAGGTATTCCTCAGAGAGTGCTGTCCTTCCTCCATATTAAAACATTAGGATTCAGCTTATGTAACATAATGTCGGAGCAGGGTCTTAAACAGGAGCTTCTGTGTGATGTGTAATATGAACTAATCACAGCCTCATCCAAAACCGACTTCATGTCCGCTGCCCGGTAATGAGTGAAGGGAGGGAAACGTGGATTCTATGAAATTGAAGAGTATTAGACTGTTAGACATCCTGCTGAGACTGACTAAATTAGATTTGTTGAAAAGGGACTTAGAAAAACATTATTCCAAACTCTGCTAGTTGGATAAAGATGAGAAAAGCCCTGAAGAGTAATTAGGAATCTGATCTCTCGTCCTGTGACAAAATGAATTGAATGCTGCCGCTCTATAAAACAAGAACATAAGTTAAGTGAGGACAACTTTTAGTGGAGACTGTGATTCTGGAGAATGCTTATGAAAAATTCCTTTGTCGAAATCAGTGAATATCTCCTCACGATCTTCTACCTGTCCCTACTGTGTGTGCACTGAAAAAAAAAATCCAGTGTCAAAGCCTAGCCTCTGTAAACTGGTATGTAAACAAACGGAGCCTACTGTAGCTATAGCAACATGCCCATTTACAGAGCCTATAGGCTGCATGTGTATTGTAAGAGTTTGACACATTTTTACAAGCGTTCTCCAGAATCACTGACTCCATCTTTAGCTTTTTTTATGGACATTGGATCCCATTTTATAGACTCCAATACTTCCTCAAGTAAATAACATTTAGTTCATGCAGATCTCAATAAGACTCTCTCGCAGTTTAGTCTGATTACAGAATGAAATACATGTTAAAATCATGTTAAAATCATGTTAAAATCACGTTGAAATCATGTTAAAATCACGTTGAAAGCGTGTTAAAATTACGTGATGTCTGACCCTCGTTGATGATCTGTTTTGCAGCGATGGCGGACGACAGGTGGATCGGCTCCATGAAGATGCTGGCAGCGTCGGAACCGGAGATCATGGAAAACCTGGACTCTGAAGCCATGGAGAAACTGACACAGACAGACAGACAGACAGACAGACAGACAGACAGACAGACAGACAGACAGACAGACAGACAGACAGACACACAGACAGGTGTTAAATATCTTACCCTATTCACCTGCAGTGTCTCGCAATAAATTCCCAGAGACGTTGAATGCTGCTTTACATGTTTACACAGCAGCTCAATCTAATTGTTGTAGAAATGTTCCCAAATGCAAGACAAATTCCCCTTGGGGCAATAATCTATCTATCTATCTATCTATCTATCTATCTATCTATCTATCTATCTATCTATCTATCTATCTATCTATCTATCTATCTATCTATCTATCTATCTATCTATCTATCTATCTATCTATCTATCTATCTATCTATCTATCTATCTATCTATCTATCTATCTATCTATGAGATGGATTAAACAGTAGTGTGGTGCGTTCAGGTGTTGTCCTACCTGGGTGAGGGGCAGCGCAGGTAGTGGGCCTGGATTCCCTGGACGCTGCTCTCTGAGTCTGTGTCTCCATCAGGAACGGCCTGATCGCCCAACTCTCCGCTCTCATTGGTCGAAGCCATCACACAGCCTTCCTGCTGAGAAATAATGTTATTTTAAATGTGAAGTTATTATTATTATTATTTTTTTTTTAAATGGGAAAGAACGACAAAATTCATCAACAGCAAGGCAAACAGAAAATTGGGGTGTCGTGGTTCACAATTTTTTTTTGACAAGGTGTGGTACACGCACTGGGCTTAAATGTGAGGTTATATAGCGGTTGCTGTTTAAAAGTTTGAAAAATAAACTTTTTTTGCTAAAAAAAGAAAAAATATATTTAAAAAAAGTAATCCAGTCTGATTCATTTATCCAGAAGATGTGTGTTGGTTTACAATATGAATATATTCATGATCAGGTTTGAAAGTTGGATTGAACTTGTATCTGTTTTAACTACAGTAGATCACAGTTTTAAGTTTAAAGAAGTAACATAGAAAGGAAGGATCAGTGTTGGGTTGGCTACTTTGAAAGCAAACATTTACAAACTCCCAAAGAGTTGACAGTGGAATAAGTTGAAGAAACTATAGAACAAAGCTTGCCTTGAGAAATAGAATTTGGTTTACTAAATCTAAGAAAAAACACTTCAAATTAAATTTAAAAAAAAGTTAGGTCGGTCACATGCCAGCAAATTATGCCACTTAGTTTATTGCAGAATCTGAAATTGGAATTACACGAACAGTTTGGGATGCAATACTTCGATGACTCAAAATTCAAACGCAGATGTGTGAGCTGAAAATGAAATGACAGAATGAGTCAGAGTGTCAGATTGTAAACGTTTGAGCTCTCAGGATTTAAAGGTGACGTATGATGTAGAAAATGCAGCATGACTTCATATCCTTACAATACATGGGTTGCATTCCGAATCGCATACTCTTTCTTTTTTCTATTCTACATACTACATCCGACGATAAAAATAATCTAGTTAGGATGCAGTAGGCATACTATTGGGACATACTTTACTCTCTTATTTCATCATAACATTGCGCCTTGATCTTGCCTCTTGCTTTTATATCCGTCGCATCCCCGTTTGTTTTCATATGGAGGCTTCGTCGATGTTACGTCACTTCACGTGCGCACTGGATTGTGGGTCAGAATCGCCCAAATAGGATGCAGTTTTCAACACTAACAATCTTGGCCGCATGAAGTAGGACATCCGGGTACTTCTAACCATCCTAAATCTGGCCACAAGAATCGGGACATCCTAAATCTTTTTTCTACATACTATATAGTAGAAAGTATGCGATTCGGAACGCAACCATGGACTATTTTAACACTAAATAGTATCACTGCAACGATCGTGGATGTAAATAAAACCAGGCATGAAGAACAAGCACATGATTTAGTCAAAGTTTTGATCCTATTTTGACCTGAAAGAGGCACTAAATAGAACAGAAGGTTAATTTTAGTCATTCCAATTCATTTTGAGGTGAGACATGAATTTTCTGAAGCTCATTTAATCAGAATCCATTAATGAATTGTTGAGATATTTCACTCTGGAGTAAAGCTAGTGTGGCTAAAAACATCGACACTAGCTCAGATCCAAAGTGAACTCTGTAACCAAACTGATTTAGGCTTTTTGGTGACATGTTTTCAGGAGTATACTAAAGCCTTTCTGGATATATATATATATATATATATATATATATATATATATATAATGTAAATGTCAGATCCCAAACAAACTAACTGCATTCTAACGTGTACTGACAAAAAGCAAAAGCAAGAAATCAGTGTTAAGTTTGTTTAACAGCTTTGACTATTTAATATACAGACATAAAAGTGATATGAAAAATAACTATTATGTCCCAAAATGTATTGAAATAAAAGCAAATAAAGAACAAGTTACTTTAGCTGTCTGTTTTCTCAGGTTGTGTTGGTGCTGCTGAAAATCAGTGTGTGAAATGTGTGTGTGTGTGTGTGTGTGTGTGTGTGTGTGTCTGATATGCAAGCTATTTTTAAGCACGGACAGCTGCCTTAGAGGCCTGAGAGCTGGAAGGCCTCACAGTTCCACGCTTTGAAAACACAAAACAAAACAAAAAACCTTTTTTTGATCATAGGCGAGTAAGAAACTTATTCACCCACTCTGTGTCTGTGTCTGTGTGTGTGTGTGTGTGTGTGTGTGTGTGTGTGTGTGTGTGTGTGCTCTTACCTCTATGCGGCTGGTTATGGCTGTGCGTCACAGTGTCTGTCTGAAGGAGTGAAGCCTATGTGGCGTACAGACTGACAGTAAAGTTTGAGTCATTGCAGAGCCGGAGCCCCCCGACACCCGACACCACAGCTGAAGGTAACGGAGTATTTCTACTCTGGTAAAGTCAGAGTACTGCAGTTACACACAGTTCACAGGTTCTGGTAGTAAAGGAGAGACAATGCAGGTTAATAGGGTAAACATTTTAACTCATACATATCATCATGAAACTTTGCAAGTTGATTATTGACATTTAAACTATTATGTTTTTGTATGAAAAAAAACTCCAGCAGGTTTTGAGATTATTAAGGTCATTTTATGGAAAACTTTTGTCTGTGTAATGTCAGAAAACAATTTTTTTTTTTTACATTTCAGAAATTGGAACCAGATAACTTTACCCTTACCCTTAAAAAAAGGACTTAGATGATAAATTTGATAAAATTGTTGCTGAAACATTTTTGTTGGACTAATCTGTTAACTCCAATGTGTTGGAAGGAGGCCTAAATTAATGATAGCTTTTATGACATATGTGGAGATTTTTTTCAGTGTGTGTTTGTGTGTATCAGTACAAGCTTTAGGCACGTACCACAGCCTTTATTTTGTAAACAGGGGAGTCTTTTATTATTAATTATAATAAATCAGCCATTGAATATGTGATTTTTGGATTGGGTGAAGTTATAGCCCACTTTTGTTTTCTTTAATTTGAATGTAAAATAATCAGGTCTGATTCACAGGGCTGCAGTTTCTATTCAAATAATAATAAAATTGTTTTTATTTACACACTAGCTATCTGCAGCGTTAATACTACAGTAGCACCTGTATTTACCAACTTTTCTTTCTGAGCCTGAACGCATCATGTGTTTATCTCAAGTCAGCTGACCGTCCACAAAGCTATTTATGAGCTCAGAATGAGGCTAATTTAAGTCACACGGCCCAACACACACACACACACACACACACACACACACACACACACACACACACACACACACACACACACACACACACACACACACACACACACACACACACACACACACACACACACACACACACACACACACACACACACACACACACACACACACACACACACACACACACACACAGTCACTCATTGTTATCTCACATGCATGCAGAGAATGAAAATGAGATTAAAGGTCAATTGAAAATATTGAAGTGCCATTTTAATATATTTTTTCCATTAACTTCAAGTGGGATCTTTTAAATATTGACGAAAAGGTCTGCAAACTGGTATGTAAACAAAGGGAGCCCACCGTAGCTAGCAACATGCCCGCTTACAGATCCTAGGCCTTAGCATTCTGTAGAATCGCTGACTCCACCTTTAAAGGGTGTGCAATTTACATTGAGGAGGAATAATCTAATAACGAAATCTTAAATACTTTAACCACATTGTACTCCTTAGACTCCCACACATTCACTTGTAACAGAGCATTTCTACAGTGGGCTAGTAGTACTTTTACTGCAGTAAATTCTCAATCATTCCTCCACTGCTCATAGAAACACAATCAGACAGTGAATCATTGAATATAAATAGATTTTATTTTGTATTATACAAAAGTGCTTTGAGGACAAAAAACAAATCTTTACAAACCAACACATAGAAGAAAAAAAAGCCACTTATTGTTATGAAGTTATTATTTGTCCAAATCGGAGGTTAAGGAGGAGATGATATTAAATAATACATTGGAGTTTAGTCCTAAATATCATATATTTTATATTTTACTATAGATACATTAGTGCCGACAAGCATCGTGATTTTTACTCAATAACATTGTCTTCTTTGGTCACATTGTGGTGAATATTTATCTGTAAAACAGCAAATATAATTTTTGCACAAAATAGAGTAAATTCAACATTTATTTATTTAGATTGGGGGAAGCAGTTCTTGAGGTTTGAATATCATTCTTGGGATAACAAAAAAAATCGACATATCAGAGTATTTTTTCTTAAGAATATCAACCCAGCACACGTTAAAGCTGCCGTTTTGATTTTTATTGCATCTTTGTTTAGTTGCTATGTCACAATACAAAGGTGAAAAAGTCTTTGCATTAAAATTATTTAAAAAGTTTAAGAACGCCTCAATTTTTCCAGTTTTTATTGCAATTAACAGTTTGTCACAATGTGTTCTGAAATTAAAATAATCTATCTTATCTATCTATCTATCTATCTATCTATCTATCTATCTATCTATCTATCTATCTATCTATCTAATCTAGCAATAATATCAATCTTCTACTTCCTGCAGGTCCATATTGTCCAAACAGTTTTTTTATACAGACAGATGGTTTGGAAGTCTTCAACTAAAGTGGGGACACCTGGACCAACTGTTTGCATCAACTGTCAAGGCTTCATTTACTTCCATTGCTGCAGAAAAGCTGAAAGTTGTCTGTTAAACCATTCTTTTCGTTATTTTGACGTTTTTGGTAACCAACATTTTATTTTTTTAAACTCTGGCAAGTTTACCGTTGATCCATTTCAGCTAATTCACTGGACTTGAACTGCTTAAATTTGAATAAAAACTGGAATAATAAATAGGGCTATTTTAAACGTATGGTTGGTAATGTACAAACAGTGGCACAGTGGCTGAGACTTCAAAACAACTTAATATGAATATATATAAAAAAAAAGAGGCACATACAGGCACATAAATCATTTACAGATCAACAGCAGGACAACACCTACAACAATATACTGACGGCATAAACACAACGGCTTTGATTGAGAGAGGACGACACCATCAGCCTACAATGACAAGTGGTTCATAGTGTTTCAGCTCAGGCTCAGTACTGCCATTATCGATCCCTGAAAAGCCCCTCACATCACATAATACAGATACACACACGATGGACAGCCACTGGAGGTAAATCATACGGAGCTCCGGAGAAAAAATTAATAACACCCAGGCCACATTTGACTACATTACGCGATTGAAATGCTATTGTGTGTGTGTGCGAAATACAGTTTGTTCCCATGTGTTAATTCATTTGTGTTCGAGAGCTTGGACCCGATTATAAAAGCTTTAATATATATATATATATATATATACAGCTCCGGAAAAAGATAAGAGACCAGTCTGGATTTTTCTTAAATCTTCATCTCTACATTACTTAATGTAAATGCTCTTAATGACAACAAATGTATTGGAATTTGGTAAAAATGTTGTCAGTAGTTTATAGAATAAAACCAAAATGTTCATTCTACTCAAAAATATTCCTATAAATAGTAAAACGAGAGACACTGAACATTTGGAGTGGTCTCTTAAGTTTTTCCGGAGCTGTATATATATATTTATGTAGTGATGAGGTTTTTAAAAGGAACACAGTGAAATAAAAATCTCTTAAAATAAAAATCATAGCGATGAGGTAATGTATTTATATGTGACTATGTCAGATTAATATAATGGCAATATGACCATGGTGAAGCAAAGTAAACTGTGATTTAGTAGCGTTCATAAACACAGGCTTTTCCCGTCTGCCTGCTGTAAATTGTTCTAGTCTCAGTTGGCGGGGATTCAGACCCGAGCAAAGGCATTAAGAAAAACTATATAAAAATTGCATTCTTTTCACTGATGGTCTCGTTTGCTGTTACAGTTCATTTATGATCATCACATGAAAAATTAGACTGTTTCACGAACATTTTAAAGTTCTTTGCAGTCACTTTAAATACTTAAGGAAATTCATATATTTTTACATTTTAAAAATAAAGCTTTCCGTCTGATTTTTGAATTCCAAGTGTTTTCGTAATCCAAAATAAACCAAAGCTCTACCTGAGGTCCAAAGCATTTCTATTACACACAAAATATAGTAAGTTATAGTTTAAGATTTTTTAAAAAGAAGACTAAAATGAACAATCAAATATATATATTTTTTACTGTATATTATAGTAGGGGCCTGCTTCTTCCTATAACTCACCTAGAACCAAGATCTGTGAATGACATGTGAAATATATTAAATATTTTAAATCCTCTGTAAACCCAAAACCTTTTAACTATGTAATGTGTGGAGTTAGTTTCATGATAGTAAATCATCTGAAAACAGTTACAGGCATATTTATCAAAGGTATTGTCCCTTAAGTTAAACTTTACAGAAATTCGGTTTAGATGAGGAAGACTATGCTTTGGTTCTTAAAGCTGGGGTGGAGGATTTTGAGAAAACGGCAGTTTGGATAGAGATTCGAATCCAAATACCTCAACCGCTCCACTTGTTCTCTTTGGTCCCTCCCCTATGGTCCCTCCCTGACACGCTTTACACCAACAAAGTCGTGCCAAAGTGCCTGGACAGTTCCAACAGCCAATAAGAACAGAGAATCGGAGCCTCGCTTTGATTGGTCAAAGTGTACAGCTCATGTTAACTTTGACCAATCAGAAATCATATACCCCAGCTTTAAGACACAATAAGTCTTTTTTTTTAAAGATAATTTTTTGGCATTTTCAAGCTTTAATAGACAGTACAGAGTTGAAATGGGGAGAGAGAGAGAGAGAGGGGGGGGATGACATGAAGTAAAGGTCCACGGGTCGGATTCGAACCGGCGACCACTGCAATGAGGCCGGAGCCAATATATACGCGCTCTATCCACTATGACACCGGAGCGTCCCACAATAAGTCATTTTAACCAATCACGGCAGTTCTCTGCCCGAACGTTCTATAAAAACAACGATTGTTGCCATGGAGGCTGCTTGTTGTGGCTGCACCCACACAGTCCTGTCAAATGGTCTAGAGTCTGCAGACAGTAAAAAGCCTTTTTTTTTACTTAGTTTTAATATATAATATATATATAATATATATATAATATATATATATATAACCATTTATTTTCATTTAGATTTTTATAAAAGCTTATTGAGACACCTGACTTTGATTAGACTGTGATGATTTTATTTTTTTTGTTATACTATTTTAGACCAAGTTTCCAGAGGCTTTTAAACAGTGCTTGTGAATCCTGTGATATCTACAGATGTCCAGCAACAGCTAACGCTTTCCTGAGAGGGTGACAGTTACGTTCTGATTATCTCCGACGTCTTGGAGATGACATAATACGGATTGAATCAATGCATAAAAACAGACACAGCTGCTTCACATGTACATTAATATTCCTCTCATGTTCAGAACATTCAAATATATTCTCTTAATGAGTGGGAACATGTACGTACCATCGCATGAATCATAATGTAATAATAGAAGTGGAAGAAAGCGGGAACACGGTGATATTAACAGCATATAAAAACACACAGAATTATATATTTGAGTTTGTGGATGAGGCTAATACCTGGAATATTAACACGTGTAAACAATCAGAGAAATTAGAATCCAGCGCAAAATCTTTTCCTCCAGAGCCGACCAGGTTTGGGAGAAGCAGCATAATGTGTTTATGAGATAAATTATATAATGTGAGAGTCTTAAACCCGTCTGCAAGTCCAGCTCATTCTGGACGGCGTGCCTGTTGCTTTAAAATAGCTTTTAGGGCGAGACACTACAGACAAAAACAGTTTTTTTTTCAAGCAATGGTCAATTTTGAGATTTATGTCTATTTAGCTTCCATAACATGACTTCTTTCATACTAGTATAAATAAAAGGTAAATTTTTACATATTTATGCAAAAATTATATGTATACGTGCAGTGTCTCGCCTTATATTAATATATTCTCTCTGCAGCTTTACCAACAGCTGGTTTGGTACGTAAAGTTGAACAAAGACAGAAACAGAAAGGTGAAGGTCAGAAGAGAAACGTGCCTGTCGCCGGAAAAAACAACGTTGTGTTTTGCACCAAAATCGTTGATTCATAAAGTCTGCTTTGTTCAGCTTGTTTTCAGTGCGAGGAATCGGGCTGGGCTTTCTGCCTGTTCAGATCCTTCTCTGTCAAACAGAACGAGAGCATTCTCAGCTGTCATTTCAGCAGTTTTTCTTAGAATTTTTATTTCCGTGTGTTTTTTTATTTATTTTTAATTTCTGCTCAGCCTTTGTTATCCACAGTGAGAAGCTCTTCGCTATCTTTGGGCCGGTTCATAGCATTGATTCTGGCCTGGTATTCAGCTAACTTCTTCTTCTTCTCTTCCTCTTTTCCCGCGGTCAAACCGACCTTAGGAAGATGTGGGAACTCGTGGCAGTACGCTGGCGGCGGCGGCAGGCTCGGCACCAAATGCACCTCTCCGCTCTCGTTCATAAGCTGGACGCAGGTGTAGAAATCCTGTGGCGATCGCACTACTGCTGCTGCTGCTGCTGCTGCTGCTGCTGGGACGTTTGGGACGGTGGCGGGATGTCCCATTATGCTGTACTCCGCCCCGGGCAAAGACACGATCACAGACTGAGCTATGAAGGCTTCGGGAGGAGAGGAGCAATACGGAGACAAACTCTGCACATTTGAGGTGGGGTTTTGGGCTGTGAACTGGTGGTGTGCGGCCCCAGACGTTGGGACAGTAAAGGTCTCTTTCTCTCTGTCCGTAGGGGCGCTGCAAACATTCTGCGTGGTGAGGTAAACGTCCTCCGAGTTCACATGGTCCCAAACCTCCTCGATGTAACTCGGAGGACTGTAGCTGTGGAAGTTACTGAAGTGACGGTTGATTTCGTCCAAGTTCCCTTTCTAAAGGACGGAGTGGGAGTGGGAGGGGTGGAGAAGAGACAGAGCAGAAAGGTGTTAACAAATAGATAGGTAGAAAATAAGACGGAAGTGAGGTCAAGGAATTAAATGACGCATTTAAGACTTTATTATGTGAAATATCAACTAATATTTATTTAGAATGCTGATAACCACAGCTAAGAAAAACATCACTAGACATTGGCTGCACCCTGACAGTCCCACAGCAGAAGAATGGACAGACACGATCATTGACATATTTTCAATCGGAGAAAAAAAATCACCTTTTCACCTTATTTACAAATGGATTAATTCACTAAGATAAGGTTAATGTAACTCATTCATGAAGAAGACAGAGCCAGGATCTACACAAAATAACACCGTCAAGTAAACATTCTAAAGTGTGCTTCTCTTAGCATATAGCTTCTGTACAGGGTATTTTAAATCACTTAGCTGTTCGTACCACTTATTTTCATACTTTTCTACAATTTTTATTTTCTTGTTATAATGCTATTTTATTTATATATATATAATTGTTTTTATTGAAGATGGTGAATCAGGGAGAGTCGCACAAGAATCACAATGTACCTGTGCAAATGGCAATAAATATATTCTAAAGATTGGAAGAAAGGGGGAACAATGAATGGTTACCTTCAGGAGCAGCGGGTCAATGCCGATGATCCTCGGCTTTGGAATGGGCGGCAGGAAGAAGCCTTTTATTCTGAAAGGGCAAAACACAACACATAACACATCCATACAGTTTATTTAATAATTATCCAAAGTATTGCTACAGCTGCAGTGTGAATTATGCTGCTTCTCTCTGTAAAAGAAACGTCTATTTTTGTCATTTCAGAATGAAATACATACTGGAAGGAAACCAGGGACTGCCCGTGGCGGCTCTCTTGTTAATGGTCAGATTAATGATACATTTTGTTCTTAAAAAGAAGCAGAAAATGATTTAAACTCTGGCTTTATCCAACATCTAGATTTCTGGTTTTTAAAGAGATGCAAGTTTACACATAATTAGTAAGATAATGCCAAATTTGCATATTAATTGAAACATTTAAAAATAATTGTAATACAACAAATAATTGTTTTAATGTCAGGAACCAACAGGCAAAGTTTCATGATGATATCTATGAGTTAAACATGTTTCCCTATTCACCTGCAGTGTCTCTGTGAATATCTCACCTCTTGCTTTGTGGAATGACCCCGAAGGCGATCACTAGCAGAGCCACGACTCCAACGCCCGACACCAGGATCATTACTAGTTGTTTACCTGCGCGCGCACACACACACACACACACACACACACACGCACACACACACACACACACGCACACACACACACACACACAGAACACACACACAGAACACACACACAGAACACACACACATAAATTAGGTCATCATCATTGTGTCATGCCTGTAGCCATGGAGACCCTCTGTGTTGGTCAGGTCTTACCTACTGTACCTGCCGGGGGCTTTGTTAGGATGTTCATAGACAGATCCTCACTCCATCGGCTCCACAGACCGTAGTTATGAGACCGACAGCGAACACGAACAACGTATTCTCCGACCGGCAGGCCCAGGAGCTCAACGTGCGGCTCACGCAAAGGCTGCTTCACCTGCAACACAAAACACACACGTCACATCACAGATTCATGTTCATATTACAGCTCCGGAAAAAATTAAGAGACCACTGCAAATGTTCAGTGTCTCTCGTTTCACTATTTATATAGGCAAATGTTTGAGTAGAATGAACACTTTGGTTTTATAATATAAACTACTGACAACATTTCTACCAAATTCCAATACATTTTTTGTCATTAAGAGCATGTTCAATAAGTTATGTAGCGATGAAGATTTAAGAAAAATCCAGACTGGTATTTTTTTCCGGAGCTGTATATATTTATACTAGGCCAAGGAGCAACGTCTCACTTTGGTTTATTAAGTGGAAATGTATTATTGACAATTTTTCTTCCTCTGCAACATTTCAGAGCAAAAGTACAAATATCTCTCCACAAATTGAAGCTATTTACTGTGAAATGAACCCGTTCAAAACCAAATTATGACATGTTCGAAGCGAAAAAAATAATAAAAAAAGGTCGATTTTTGGCATAGATAATTTTTTTGCCCAATAAAATAAATGAAAAGCTTCTTTAAGTGTTTGTTTTCGTTATTTTGCAGCTTAATGCCATTATTTTTAGAATTTTTAGAATTCTTTATATCAGAATTACTCTAAATATGAACTCATTCTGAGGGGGGGGGGGGGGGGGGGGGCAGAAAATGCTGTTTACATGGTTACTGTATGTCCAAGTTGGAATCTGATCTTAACCGGGTTAATATAGAGTTTTGCTGTGCATGGAAACGTGGTCATTATATATGTTCGTAAGTATCCAAAAACATAGTAAATACTGGAGCAAAGTGGCACTTGATTAATGTATTAAATGTGTGTATGAATGTGTATGACTGCTGTATGTTTGAGGTGGTGGTCGGAGGGGCCGTAGGCGCTGAATGGCAGCCACGCTTCCGTCAGTCTGCCCCAGGGCAGCTGTGGCTACTATGGTAGTTTACCACCACCAGTATGACTGTGTGTGAATGAATGGAACCTGGAACCCTGTAAAGCGTCTTGAGTGCCTTGAAAAGCGCTATATAAATCCAATCCATCATTATTATTATAGAGATGTATAAAGAAGGGGTGGGATTAAATAAGTGTAAACTTCTTCCCACTCCTTTTCGAACATGTTGGAACCCTTATCAAGTGTTTGTCATTCATGTATCTAGTTATGCTTTCTATTTTGTGTAACATCATTATTTTCTGTATGATCATTTCTGTTTTCTTTTCCGTGTGAAATTTTTTATTTCAATGTATTGATGCGATGTCATACCTTCCAGTTATCGGGCTCAGTAACCTTCCTGTACTGCAGCTCATACACTAGAGTGATCCAGCCGTACTGCAGGTCTGAAGGCACCGGATACGTCCACGAGAGCTGCGCGTTGTGACTCATCTCATGTCCACCTGCATCTGTCAGCTCATAGCTCAAGTTCACCGGAGCTTCGGTTTGAACTGTGGACGAAACAAACGCACACAACGAAACTCAAAGTGGTTCTCATTCTCAAAAAAAAAAAGTATGTACACATAGACACAGAAGTAGACATACACAGTGTCCTTGCTTTTGTGTTTATTTGTGTCTCAAGTGTTGCTCTCTTCACTTGTGTGTTTACTGTATATTCTACATTTTCTTCTTCTATATCACATTGTTGAGAGGAGCCTTTGACTTAAGAATTTCATTGCCAAAGACTGCTGCTGGAATTGTTAAAGTGCATATGACAAATAAACCATCTTGAATCTTGAAAAGAAAAGGCTTCTATGTTTTTTATTGGTTCTTCAGGGTTAAAAACTAAATGCTCTGGAACTAATCAATGTT